>NC_073693.1:58321028-58547563 GCF_029784155.1 Uranotaenia lowii
AGGTTCGGTTATTGCTCCGAAGTCTCAACATTACCGTCCACGATAGGTATCTCAACTTCATTCTACCCAAACATCCGAGGGAATTCAACTTTGCTGAGACAGTTGAAACATTCAAACAGCTTTTCGAAACCAGAATCTCCCTGTTCAGTAGAAGGTACGACTGTTTCCAAGTCGTGAAGCAGCCGGACAAGCACTACGTTACCTACGCTGAGACGGTCAACAAACGATGCGAGGATTTTGAGCTTGGCAAGATCACACCGAACCAGTTCAAATCGCTTATCTCCATCCGAGACCGACGGGCTTGTGATATAGCTCAGTTGGCAAGTCTGTTGTCTCCTGAGCAGATGTCCGCGAGTTCGAGCCCAAGAGTAAACATCGAACACAGTTGTACCGGATAAGTTTTTCAATAACGATCCGCCAACTGTAACGTTGATAAAGTCGCGAATGCCATAATGATGGTAAAACGACTATAATCGAAACAAAAAAAAAAAAAAAACATCCGAGACCTCCAATCTTTTAAGGATGCCGACATCCGTACACGCCTGCTGTTCAAGCTGGAAACGGATGAAGCGGATTGCAAACTGGAAACACTTATCACCGAGTATCAACGGCTCCAGAATCTGAAACAAGATACCGCTTTGTCGGGATGAATAAGCCACTGAAGCTTAAAATCCCCTTAAAAAAAGGCTTTGGTTGAGCGTAAGCTGTCGTCAGCGGCTTCGATCTGTGCTCTCAATCAGAGAAAGCAGCTGTCGAAATCATCGGCAACCGATCAACACCCAAGACATGCTGTGCGGTGCTATGCAAAACGTCCGTGACTGCACCTTCACCACACATGTCTGCAAGTCCTGTGGTAAAGTTGGTCACAAAGAGTGATACTGCGATTGTCTTCCGGTGAAGCAACTTTAAAACCTAAAACCGGTCTAAGGGAATGTTGCTATCAACCACATCAGCAGCGAGCTTCGAAGAAAATTCATCGAGGTCACCATCAGCGGCGTGGTAATTAGACTACAATTTGACACAGCGTCTGATATCACCGTGGTCTCGAAGCAAGTTTGGAAGAAGCTAGGATCTCCACCGCTGTAACCGAGTTTCAAACAGGCCAAGGCAACATCTGGCAAACCCCTCCAGTTCATTGGCAAAATTCAACGTGACGTTACTGTGGGAGTCTCAAATCTCAATCTTTTTTTTGTGTTAGATTGGATCGAACTATTCGGTCTATGGTCAGAAAGACGAACCCAAAACTTCAAGCGTTCCTGAACGGGTCAGACCGTGGCGTACCATCCGGATGCCTTCCCGTCGTGTTCGTGTTCTGAAGTTAGAAGGGAGCATGTTAGCAATCTGATCATAGCAACGCAATGGTGCATTTATCCTAATCGCAGCAACTCAGAAACTTATGTCAAACAATATATAAGATAAAAATTGTAATAAAGATTAATTCCTTGTCTGGCTATCATAAAAATAAGGATTATTCTCAAGAGTTTCGACAGACCAGATCTTCACACTAGTCCTCCAAAAATACCGTGAACACCTAGTCACTAGGAAAGGAGATCTACCGCAAACTGAAAAGCGTCGAACACTTTGTTTATCTCAACTCACTGGTGATCGCAAACAATGACACCAACCGAGAGATCCGGCGGCGAATGATCAGCGAAAGTCGTGCCTACTATGGACTCCACAAGTAACTGCAGTTGAGAAAACTTAGCCCTCGTCCTTAGACTTAGCGCCCATGTAACCTGTACATGACCGATCATTCTGTCATTAGACTGGTGAACAACCACGGTCACGAGACCTGGATATTGCTCAAAGAGAACCTCCGCAGACTCGGAGTATCCGAGCGGCGAGTGTTAAGAACCATCTTTAGTGGCGTGCAGGAGAACAGAGTGTAGAAGTAAAGGATGAACCACGAGCTCGCGCGACTCTACTGCGAACCCAAGCTGAAAATAGTCCATCTCGAAGATCTGCATAGTTGGCGGTGTGGGCATGAATCACCTGTGATGGCTTGAATCCACTGATTTGATCCTTGAACAAGGTAGGTTATCATTTGTTTTCACAGATCGGGGTTTAAAGCGGGACTCCATGCCTGCTCATAAGACGAAAAAAATCCAACTCTGGTTTACCGAGCTTTTTCCAGGATTCATTTTGAGTTCCGAGATCGCTGAACCTGAACCCTATGAACTTCGTTGCCTGGAGTGTGTATCTTAGAGGCCGAAAAACGAGAATTACCTTAGAATTTTTCGAAAATTGAACATCTCAACTGTATCACCGATGTCTGAAAAAAAAACTGAAGAACTCAAGATTCGTAATGTAAGAGTATTAAACTGAGCACACGAAGTTAAGTAATCACGAGCACAACAGACTTCCCAGAATCAAATCAAGCGTGTAGTAGTCTTGAGAGTACCCTGAATATGAACCACTCTGGGACTCATCAGTACCATAGAATTAAGTTTCCAAGTGAGAAAGGCTTAAAACTTACACAACTTACGAATCGATTGAATGTTTCCTACTTTACAGAGAAGACGCTAATGAACCAAGATATTTCCCCGATCGGTTTGTTTTTTTTTTACTATGAACCTGTTAAAAAGTGAATTTGATCATCCTTCAGATAAAGTGATACTGTACTCGTGTTATTTCTTTCTGGAAACAAATCTACATCATCCTGTAGATGTAATCATGCCGGAAACCGATCGACCATCGAAGGTAATTTAACTCTTTTTTATCTTATTGCCTCTCTAAATAGTTATTATGTGTGTAGCAAAATTCTCACTCACATACTCATATATTTCGCTATTTATTGACCTATAAATAATTCTGCTAATAGCCATGGAGGTTCGGATTTTTTTTAAAGAAAAGAATAGTCAAAAAATATTTGTTCATATCTTTCGCTTATCGAATGTAATAGTTAGGGTTCTGATGTTTTATTTCGCGTTTGTTTCAACTTAAAAAAAGGTCACGAATTTTGAAATGAATGCTAACTCTTTTCGAGGTCCTAAAGAACCTGTCCAAGTAAAACCAAAATCTTTGGTCAAAATAAAGGATCTATCTTCTTAGGCCTTATCGGTCGCTTCTCCGTAGCTCCTAAATCTATATAAAATTATAGCACATTCTTGTAAAAAAAGTATATATCTAGTGAGCACAAGATAGTTATTACATCCTCCCAAGTGAATTAAATCTAAATTTTTATTGATATCTTATCACCCGATAGTAGAATTTGTCAATGCCGGTGCACTGTGTGTGATGTTGATTTTTTTTTTCAACAAATTGTCTTAACAAGTCAGACAAATTTATATGTACATAAACGCCCCAGGCTGGTCCTGATTCCACCAGTCTGAGCATGGTTTAGAGAAATGGGAATGAATTTGGAAAAATTATACACAGAGAACTGCTAGTGCGTCATTGTACTGAAAACCATGCCCAGACTCGTGTTTGCTGCGGACCTAGGTTCGGAGCGAACTAATCCTCTGCTGCCGGAACCGGATCCTCGGTGACGGTGATGGAATTGGCCGTTTGCTCGACTTCGCTCAGCGGAGTCGTTAGGAGCACTGAATACCGGATCCTTTTGTTCTTGAAATAGCTGTACGAGTTATCGAATAGGACTGAATCTGCAGAAGCAAAAAAGCAATTTTAGAAATTAAATTTCTTGAGCATAAGTTTTCTAAGATCAATCTAAGTACTTACAGGAACATCCCGGCTGGCAGGTGATGAATCCCGATTCATCCACTTGATGGGAGGCCACCCTTTTCAGGGGCACTTCGATTGTGCTTTCCTGGGTCTTTTTGTTGATGCATTTGATTCCGAATTTGATGTCATGATCGTACGTTCGGAACTCCCATCTACAATTGAAAAAGGCGAAAAATATTTATAGGTAAAATTTATAGGTATAGGTCTGATTTGCTAGCGACAATTTGATATATTTTATAACAACTCTTCTAATGGCGCTCAATTAAGAGGCGAGACGAACAATAGCTCATAAGATTTATGGACCTTCTGCCGACGGTAAATAATCTACTAACGTGTTTAGCATTTGCTATCGATTTGCATGCTGCACATTTAGCCTCATTACTGAAAGCTACTAACCTAAGCGAGGCACAATCTCAGTAAAACAGATTGTTTATCGTCTGACATTAGCAGCTTTTGTCGGGAACGAAAGTCCATTCAAACATAAATTAACGGAAGGCTCTATATGGGCAGAAATAAATACTAAAATTTTATGGCTGGAGTTGGCGCGTTCAACAAAAAGGCTTCGAGCCACCGAATACCTTAAAATTTTCGCACCTCCCAATTTACAACGTCCAAAGGTTTCCGAACGAACGAAAATGCCAAACGATAAAATACTCACTTCAAGAAGCGACCCGCATCCTCACAGTCAAACGTCAGCTTCAGCTTGTTGCCCTTCCGTATCTCGGTGTCGATGAACGTGAGGTTATTGTTGAAACTGTCCTCCTTGGAGATGTACATGCTCTTCGGAACCAGCCCTCCGTACCCGATCTTGCTCTCGCACTTGGGATTGCCATCCTCGTCCGTCATGGTTCCGCCGTAGTATTTCGGAATCTGGGACGCATCACACCGTTCCAAGATTGCGGACAACCACTTGTTCCGGTCCGATTTGTAGATCTTGATCTTCTCGATCGTATACTCGCCGAGGAACTTTTTGATCATATTGTAGGCGAAGGCGAATACTTTCGGGGTATTGATAATATAGCAACATTTGAGAATCTCCGGGTAGTTGGCCTCGTACATCTTGATCAGGGAAATGACCACTTCACTCGCCGGTCGCCACACGTACTGCTTCAGATTAAAGTTGTCCATATCGAAGATGACCACAAACTGCCGGCAGTTCGGGTTGTTCATCTTTTTGCTCTGTTCCAGGGCCAGCTGCATATAGCCCTCCAGCGTTTGCAGGGTGTACCGGATAATGTCCGCCCTTGATACCGTGTGCAGCAGACCCCAGATGTCAAAGCCGGCGAATGGAATTATGACGATTGGGGAACCTTCCTTGTCATACCCGGCAATTCCGTGTGGTGCGATGTCTTTGATTATCTGCGGAGAAGGCCACTTGGCAATTCCGTCGGCGTCCCACCGTTCACGAAACTTCATCGTTTCACGCAACATCTTTTCGGCGGCCTCCGGATTCCATGCGCGTGCTGGCGAAATAAATAAATTTAGTGTACATGTTAATTGAGTTGCAAGACATGTGCGCCACCATTCAATCGTACTTAGGTGGAGTACCGATCACGAATTTTTATGACCCTCTTGTAATTCGACCTGATCGCGTGTTGCTTTCAGAGTGGGATGATTCCAGTTCGAATTGAGGCCGTTTAAAAAAGTGTGATATGTGCTCTCAGCACACTTGAAATTCGTTATTTTGAAAGATTACGTAAATAAGATTGTTAAGAATGAAACGGAAGGTTTGTTTTCAAATCTGAGTGAAGAATCCTGATTTGGACTTCTGAATCCAAACCTGAGGACATGCTTCCGAAAATCAATCATTTTCACTGAGCCATGCTTGACTACATTCAGAGCCAAAAAATCAAAGCAGTCAAATTTTCCTTCTTCAACCAAATCATACAAACAATCATGCATGACAACGACGCTTCTGTATTTGAAACACTTTTGCGATACATGATGAGGTAAAAAAGGACGCAGACTATCAGCAACGAACGTCCCGATGCTGATTTCCTTCCCCTAACGACTTTCAACCTTTAGGATCATAACTGATATGTATCAGTTCTGAGCGATCTATGTAGGCTATCAGATGATTTTTTATTTTTCGTTTTGCCTAGAAGGACAAAATCATGACTAGGTAACCGCAATGAACTGTCCAGCATGTGCTACAGCTTTTTTGAACATGTGGTCCTGGTATTTATTCAGATTTTTCCTTTTGAAACATTAATGATCGTCTATCAATAACGAGCATTATCAACAATGATGCGAGGATAGACGTTCGGGAATGATTGAGGGAGCGACGTTCAAAATGTATCACCAAGTATGTCGATCACCGTCGATTAGCCACGTGACGAATAGCAACGGTAGCCTCCGGTGGGGCATGGTATATCTTCTTGTATCAAGTTAGTGTTGATTTTCGACATATATTCAATGGGTACTTTTACCACGTGCGTATCACAGCACTCGGAGGTAGCATCATTCTAGCTAGAAACCATTCCTGATTGCTTTTCTTGGGCGATTTTCCGACCACTGCCTGAGGATTTTAGTAGTGAGTACGGAATTCAGAAATTCACTATGATATTTTCACATCCAGATGTAAGATTTCAGATTCAGAATCTCCATCTACACTACAGATTAAAAGAATGTACCCAAGTCGATTTTTACGGCCAAATTATAGTCAATTTTGCTATGACGCTCTGAAACCTTAATTTGCACTCATTTAGCTTGAAATGGTGGTACACAGAAAAATTACAGTAAACATTTTAATACATGGTTAGCAAAGTGAATAACCTTAAGTGATGCCAAATTTTGCTTCTGTTGAGACCCAATGTTTTGTGAGAGCAAAGTGATGCCAATACAAGTCGTCAAAAAATTTTGTATTATAGCAAAATTTGGCATCAACTAGCCCTCAGAACGAGGTACCTTTTGGGTCTCCTTTGCACACCATTTATGGAAACTTTCGGTATTATATATTTATTCTGTTTACCACCTTACGACAAGTAATAATAATAGCTCTTTTTATCTTCACGTTGCCTTTATGCTATCATGTTGTTGCTATGACCTTATTTTTGAGTTTGTTTGATGATAATTTAGAACTTATTTTTGTTACTGGGATAGTACAATTAGGATTATTCGAGCTTCTGGAAAAGATCGATTTCCAAGATCAATTTAGCTGAATGGTTCCAGGATCGATCCACATAAAAAACCGAAGCAAAAGGATCGGTCTCTGCAAGATCGATCTTTGAATTTTTTTTGAAGAGTTATGTATGAGAGCTCCTTTATGCTGAAGTAAATATTGAAAAACGATAGGAAAGCTCGTACATTTGATGTTGAATAGAAAATAGAAAATATGTTTCCAAATGCAACATCAGAATGTTTAACTTTTCGTGATTTTGGTTGAGTATATATTTAATACAAAATTTAAAAAAAGTCCGGTCCGGCCCGGTTTCATGAAAGAGGTCGGATTTATTCACTTTATTTGTCAAATTAAAAAAAAAGTTTTGTAAAAATGTTTTATTTATGCGACCAAAATTACATTTTTTTTTTTGCAATTTAAATAAAAATAAATATGAAAGGTTTTTCGGAAACCTAAAATGCGATTTAAAATCTGCTGATGAGTTCTGATGAACAAAAAAATTTTTTTAAAGTTATTTTTCTTGATTTTGGTAGAGTTATTCCTCGGTTTTGACCGAATTTGCCCGCATGTTCGGATGACAATTTTTAATTCAAACAAATCAAAATCTGTTAGGTTCTGTTATTTGACCTCAAAATTTTGTGATAATTTTCTGTGAATTTCTGTTGTCATGAAATTCATAAAATATACAGAATATTGAAGCTTAATTCAAGGTTGAATAAGCTTTCAAGTGACCGTTTTATGGAACTTTCGATTACTTGAGTATTTGATAAAAGTTCTAGCGTCCCTCAAAAATAAAGAGATAAAAACGCTACCGACTTAATTGTCTCTATTTTATTGGCATGGAAGAACCAAGGGGCTGAAGAAAACAAAAATTCCCGTACCAAGTTTTCAGTCAAGAAACCCGCAGGAAGAAGAAAAATGAAACGAGCGAAACACGTATAGGGGCAACATGGCGTCTTCTTTGCTGAAATATCAACCAGAGGCAATTTTTTAATAATCCTTAAAATGATATATGCGGCTCGGGAATGTCAATGAAACGGATCTTTGGTAACATTAATAAATTATGGTTGGGTACAAAATGCAGAGTTTTCAGCATAAGCCTTGTTAAAATTGATTCTAAATCTGCCGTATGATAAAAACAGATGCGTTTGGCAACCAAAATGTTACCCTATTTCGTGACTTATGGGGTGAAGTGTTTAATTTCGGGAACCACACTCAGGATAGCTAGATTCTTTAGGTATGCTACTCCGTTGCTTGCATATGTATTAGTAGGCCAACCAAAAAATAGTTTTAGAAATTCCACAAAAATGTATGGAATTTTTTTAAACTATTGGTTTTCTAGAAAAACTACTAATTTTAAAATTCTGCAAAAAATATAAAAATGTTAACCAATGTATTAACAACTCATTAGGCGCTTATGCGGTTGAAAAACATAATTTTTACGTGGATTTTTTATTGAGTTAAAAAAATTGCTTTTTGCTAAATTCCTAATAACTGATTGTTTTTAAATTTTGTTGGACCTAAAATAAAGAAGCGTTCATTACAAGTTGCAACAAGTCATTTTTTAGCATATCCTTACAACTATATTCACAAAAATGCTTTCCGAAATTCTAATGTTTTGCAGAAATACTGCTAAATTTCCCAAAAAAAACTGTCTCGTAATCAGAACATTGGAAGCATTAGATCATAAATTTTACTAATTTCAACACATGTTATTTCAAAGAATGCGACTGTATACTTCTTTGAACAATAAGACCTCGCAATTTTCCATAAATTGTAATTTTGTTTCAAATCCCATACATATCGTTCGAAATTCCATAACTATTTTTGACCCTGCGTTTACACGGCTCTGTCGATTGAGGTTAAGCGCAATGTTTTACCTACTTCTCTACCTATCTTGAACCACACTGACGTTCTGGTACCAAAAATTTGGTACGGTGCGTTTGTATGCGATTTGACAGCTGGTTCAGTCCTCTGGGAAGCACCAATAATGCAAAGCAGTTTTTAGGAAGGAACAGGAATGAAAATTCTGCATGAATCTAAATCTCAAGATCTCAGGAATAAAATGAAAAAAACTTCAAAAGATCGAATCGAAAATAACCGATTCAATCTATTTTTCCAGGGCTAAAGAATCGATCCAAAAAATCGGAAAATTGAGTTCAAAAGATCGATCTCGCAAAGATCAATCCAAGATCGACCAATCCTAAATACAATACCAAACCCTGTCATGATTCTGGCATTGAGACCTCATTTTGGTTTCAATTAGATATCAGTTCATAAAAAAATAATGCTACATCTCATTATGCCTTATTTTGACCGTGCTGCAAAAGCAACAAAAATGTTCTATAATTTTTCGCTTTTCTTTGAAAATAAAGGATTCCTCAATGATGCCTGATTTTGCTATCACATCAATCTCTACATCAAAATATGCTGTTTTTGTAGCGGCCCACCACACTCCCCCACACCAAGAGGCTCAAATGAGCCCCCTGGTCATGGATGCTACTGTTCTCATCACGTCTGGCAGCAAAACAAAGAAACTTCAACGCGAGCAAAATTTTAACACAAACAATTTATTATTTAGTGCGAGGAAATGTATGCTGTAATTAAACAAGTTTACGATAAGGATCTCAATGGATGAAAATCTCTTTTAAAGAGATCCATTTCTTTTTTTAATATGGTAAACTAATCAAATATTACACTAGATTTACTTAAGTTTACTTGTTAATCATGAAAAATACGACAAACGGAAACTACGATGTTACAAAACAAACAAAATTTGATTTAAAAAACTTGAAGTTGATCGACTTTTTTAACGATTCAATTTTTCTTTTAATTACTGTACTACTTTGACTTTAAATATGGAACGGTTGTTGATGGTCTTTATTTCAGTAGGTAAGGCGTTGAAAATTTTAGGTCCTATAAAAGAGATTCTTTTTTGCCCTAAAGATGTCATGAATCGCCTTTGTTGCAAGTAATTATTTTGACGTGTGTTGTGGGTTCGTAATCCCGTATTGAATGAAGGTTTTGGTTATTGCTACTCGAGTGTATATTATCACGAACATATATAACGGTTTGTAAATTACAGAGTTCGGTTATTGGAAGAATGCTATGCGTCCCTAAAGGGTGATACGGTCAAAATTTGGTCAATATCAACTTGACGTATTTCTTTCAATTTTGCATTTAAAAACCGGAACACCCCTCATTTTGAAGGTATGTGTGTGTGTAGAATGTTGGTCCTATTTTGATTTTGGAATTCACTCTTCAGTTGTCAAAATTCCGTCCAAGGAAGAAGAGCAGCGTATCAAAATTTTGCTCGCGCATCGCGAAAATCCGAGCTACTCGCACGCAAAGCTGGTAAAATCGCTAAAAGTTGCCAAATCAACCGTTACAAATGTAATTAAAGTGTTTGGGGAACGTTTGTCGACAGCCGGGATGTCTGGATCTGGGAGAAATCGAAAACCGGAAGCCGCTGAGACGACAAAGATAGTTACCGGTAGTTTCAAGCGAAACCCTAACCTCTCTCTCCGAGATGCCGCAAATAAGTTTGACTGCGTGGTAATGGACGACGAAACCTACGTCAAAGCCGACTTCAAGCAGCTTCCGGGACAGGAGTTTTATACGGCAAAAGGAAGGGGAAAGGTAGCAGATATTTTCAAGCACATGAAACTGTCAAAGTTCGCGAAGAAATATCTGGTTTGGCAAGCCATCTGTACCTGTGGCTTAAAAAGCAGCATTTTCATAGCTTCCGGGACTGTCAACCAAGAAATTTACGTGAAAGAGTGTTCGAATAAACGTCTGCTGCCTTTCCTGAAGAAACACGGTTGTTCCGTACTGTTTTGGCCGGATTTGGCATCTTGCCATTACGGTAAAAAGGCCATGGAGTGGTACGCCGCCAACAACGTGCAGGTGATCCCCAAAGACAAGAACCCTCGAAACACGCCAGAGCTTCGCCCAATTGAGAAATACTGGGCTATTGTCAAGCGAAACCTAAAGAAGACCAAAAAAACTGCTAAGGACGAGCAGCAGTTCAAGGCAAACTGGCTTTCTGCGACGAAGAAGGTGGACAAGGTGGCTGTACAAAATCTGATGGCAGGGGTTAAGCGTAAGGCCCGGCAATTCGGATTTGGAAAAGCGGAAGCCTAACTGAATACTTTTCCTGAATTTTATACTAATTTAACATGGAAAAGAAGTTTAATTTGATTTTTTAAATAAACGATTTCACCGATTTGCACGTGTTTTCCCTTGACCAAATTTTGACCGTATCACCCTTTATTTACATATATCAAAATCTATTATTATTTTTTTCCTGATAAACTTATAAATTTTCAAATCAATTTATGCTAAACATATTCACGATGAATCAAAAACTTTACAACACCAAAGTACTGGTAGAAAATACTAGTAGAAAATTCGATCTTAAAAATTATGATTACATATTTGTTTTTAAAATTTATGATACAATTTCTAGCTCAATTGATTATTTATTCTCATACAAGAGTAGTAAAAAATATATTGTATAATCGTAAAATAAAAAATTCGATGTTGTGTGAAATCGTAGTAAAGTTCCACAAATTTATTTTTCTGCCAGGAATCAAGCCACTTGATTTGAATAGCTTTTGTCAATTTTTAATTTGTCTACAGATAAGACATCAATACGATCCTTGGTATGTTGACTTCGAAACATAAAACTATAAAAACTCCTTTTTAGCTCTGATTTTAAATATTTGAAATCAATATGAATGCTTGGATTGGAACCGCAAAGATTAATAAATTGAATTCAAATCGAAGTAAAATAAAAACAAAATAGAGATCCTTTTCAATAGATAAAACTACAGATGTATAAGTAGATAAAATACTGAACACTTAGCTTGAGGACTTCTAACTACTTCTCCAAGAACATAGGCTCGAAAGGACCCTCGGAACACAGTTTTTACATGGTGTGTAGAAATGACCAATGCTGTACCGCAAGATTTCAAACGGCAGGAGGGAACAACTTTCGCCGCTTGATCAGCTCGCTCGAAATTTCTGGACGTTTGTTTGTTTGGCCGAAGGGTACTCACTTGGCTTATGATCGTTGACCTGTTCTGTAAGATCCATCCACACACATCGTTTGCTCTATATCGGCATAATAACGATAATAACACTTAATTTCTGTAATATTTTATCTTTTAAAACTAACTTAAACAAATTGGAGCTGTGAAAAAACACGTCATTTTCCTGTCGTTGACTACTTCGATCCATGTTTTGTCCCAACTTGCTATCAAATAGAAATTATGACACCTGTTTTGGTCTCAGTATGCTTTGAATTTGGGCATCAAAGTATGCTGGGATACAGATCCAGCACAATTTATATTTGTGGTTTTCTTTAATTGCTATTTTTCGGTGACCATTTTACGATTTCGGTGAAATCACCGAAAAATATCAATTGAAGAAAATCACAAGAATCATCGCACTGATAAAAAAAACGATTTATATTTAGAATCATGATTTTAAATTCAGATTTCAGATTATAAACTTAGTAATAAAGTTTTCAGGTCTCGTAATATTTTTTTTTACACATTTTGCGATGTGTAATTGTGTATCAATTCAGGCGCGAAAACTCATCGGGCACCTATCTAAATCTGGTTGTAAAATAAGATCTATCAAACCAACCGTAAAATGCTAATTTCCTCTATTTAAAATCAACACCTAAATGGTTGAACAAAAAATGGGTGGGTAGTCAAATAATAGCCAAACACTCAGTTTGTCCAGCCGCCGCACGTTAGCCGTTTAATGCAGACCATAAAATAATAGACAGCTATCTACCTACTGCCCTAATGCGGCAATTGCATTAAATTACCTATCTAGAACGATCGCGCCCGTTCGTCGGCTGAGTTATGAGGATTGCTCTTCAACTTTTTTTTTATGTTCGTTTAATGGGAATGGTTCGTAAATTTTTTTTTGCTTTTTTGATAAGCATTCGATTGCAGTTTTTGCTTGAGAACTTAAAACCATTTGAAACTGCGTATCGTTGAACATTTGTTAAAGTCACCTTCAATCAGCAATGATCTTACTATCTTAATGGTAGAAAATTGGTAAAATGATGGAAACATATTTATTGACGCGATTATGCAATCAGTTGTAGAAGTAGTTTTCATAGAACTGCAGACTAATTATCTAACAGCTGTTTTGATTGAAGTTATCTCGCTCATAAGCATTTTAACTGTACATGGAACGATAAATGAACATTACTCAAATAATCAACCGAGAAATAGTTTACTTCATTGAGGTTTCTCTTTCCTGGCATGTTAGAGTTATTTGAAAAGAAAAATCACGTTTAGAGCTAATATTTCAACTAAAAAGTAATAAAGGTATCGTAGTGACTCAACTCGAAACATTAGTTTTCGAGTTACTAAGCATTTTCAAGTACATACCTCTTAGCCATCGCAGTAAATAATAGTCATCGTGTTCTGGTTTAAGTATGTCTGCTACTTGTCGACGGAACTGCAAATCAGAAAAAAAAACAAATTTATTAGTAAAACTATTCACCAGAAACGTAGCATTCGGGAGAGATGTCGATTATTACATACAAACGAAAAAAAAAACAATTGAGAAATCGTCTAATAAAAAAGTCCGCTACCAATGCTCAAGAATTAATTAAGTTTCTTAGATCTTTTAGTTCTATCAGTTTTAGTTCAAAACATGATGTACATTAGGGTGAAAAAAAATCATGAGCGATTTTTTTAAAATGGCCATATATATTTTGTAGATTGGCCTGAAAAACTGACCTGTGCCAAATTTTAGATCAATCGGACTCGATTTCGGGGTGTCTCAAAGCGCTCAAAGTTTCCGTTTTTTTTCTACCCTCAAAAAATCACCAAATGGGGGACAAAGGAAATCGGAAAAATCGAAATTATGCCAAAAGACTTAAAAATGCATAAAATTTCGATATCTGATGTTATCTCGAAAAAAATTTTTTTTTGTTAAAAATCGACTTCATAATTTTGAAAATCACCAAAGGGGGGACCAATGGAAACTCAACCAATTTGATTGGAATCAAAATTGACTTATCAGTGAAAAATTATTTTAATTCTGAAATTGAATAATTAAATATGATTCAGAACTCTGGGGCTTTTTTAACTCTACTTTCATTGGCAGAGCGTAAAAACGTCACCGTCATCAGTCAATGAACTGTGACTGTGAAAAAGTTAAAGCAGTCGCATTCATAACAGACGCCTTCAAATGAGTAACCAAGCAAACAATCTTGCCTCAACCTTCAGTCAAATGAAGCGTCGAAAAAATCAACGACGCCGAAAAGGACAAGTTCGTCATTGGTCATGGCTGAAACAAAATCCGGAAACATCGAACAACGTTTCCGTTTTTGGAGATCAGTCCAGGATAGTACGGTACCGGGACATTGTCGAATAAAACATCAACTATCACGACAAAAGAGAATTCCCAAGAGATTAGAAGAACAATATCGACCTCACGGCTTTTCGATCCTTTTTTTATTAGTTCAACAAAATTTTCTAACATATTTATATAAAAAAAATGTAATAAAATATTTTAAATCTTCAATTGGTAGTATTATTAAAATCCGAATTTCATTTGTTTAGGAGCCGTTCAGATACCACGTGGACAACGAAGGAGTAGGCCTTGGTCGAGTGCGGTCGCGTTTGTCTGTCGGTCTTCTTCCGGAGAAGATATTTCAAAAATAAATTAGAAAAATGTGATTCAATTCTGATTTTATGTTGGAATGACCTCAAGTGAAGTGAAAAAAACGTGAATAGATTCGATCGATTAGTTTTCTACGTGAAAACAATATTTTTCGAGTGATGGAGCTAGGGCTGGTGCTGGGCCCTCCGGACTAGCATTGGGTTTGACTTGTAGAGTGGAACTTCGGGAAGGATCCGGTTTGATAATAAGCTAAGTGATTTTCTTTGTTATTTTTCCTTAAACTTATTGATTCAGTTGGCATTAGAATTATTATTATTGCTACTGGTTCATGATTGAAACGAATTTTTCGAACTATTTATCGGGAGCAGATTAAATTATTTCATGGGAAAATTTTTATTGGTATATTTTACAAAAACTTGTGTACGAGACTAATTTTAAAGCCGTAGGTTCAGGCGTTTTCACAGAAAACTCTAGAATGTATGCAAATATATTTTGGATAAACTTGAATTTACGATTTCTTTCCGTACGGCTGGAGATTTCAGCTACTGTGCTGTGGATTATGTGAAAAGATCTTAAAAATTTTATATTAATTATTTTTTATCACTTAAAAAGTTTAGTGCTTGAGGTAAAATATATTGGTTCCATGATCCATTGAAGAAATATTTATGGATGTATTATTTCTGCAATTTTTGATTTTTGTTTTTAAAAAATCTTTTAGTTAATTACTAGGCATATAAAAGAAAAGATAATTTATTATTTTCAAAGCTGTAGGTAAAGCAGAACAAATTTTAATAACTTTGAATTTGACTGTTCAAATTTTAAAATAAATCAAAAAACTGAATATATTACTCGAATTGGCGGGAAAAATCGAAAATGTATTAAAAAGTATTGATTATTCAAAACATTACTTAGTGCTCCTTAAGCAATGAAACTAAGATTTTTTAAATGTGAGGCAAGGGAGAGCAAAGAATCAAAGTGTTTTCAAAAAGGCAATCATCAGTGAAAAAACTATTTGGAAAAAATTTTGTCTAAATATTATAATATATTTCGTTTTTATTTTAAATAAAATTCCGTCTTCTACCATTTAAGCCCTTTTGCAAACTCTTGCTTCAACAGGGATCACGGTTAGAAAAAAGAGCTAGTTTATCAAGGGAGAAATTTGAATGGTATTGATTTGCTTCAATGTTTAACTCGATCCATTTTCATTGGACATTTATCAAATGCCTCATAGGTATAGGAGTTTCCTTAGCGAATGTCTAGAAGCATAGCAGGTGTAGGAAAATCATGATCGCACCATTCACAAAAAAGGATTCTGATCTCTACCTTTCACAAACTAACACAACTCCTTCCTTGGATATTTGAATATGGATTCACAGACGTATAGACGGTTTCCATAGTTGGTGATACTAGCTTGTCTTTGGTTCTGACTATTTCAAAAAAAATTTTTGGAGGTTGCTAGTTGAACTTAAAGAGTATCTTACTAACAATCCTTCCCTTTTCCTCATAGAATACTAGGACGTGGCCGGCGCCGTTATTTATCATATAAAACAGGGAGAGCATCAGTTTTGTACAATGAGAATGGCTGCTAATCCCAAGCACCATTCTTTTGGACTTTGTGCAAAATTGATGGCCTCGATTAATCACGGAGTAGCAACCATTGGCGACTTGGAACTTGTTCTGTTTAGCCACGCCAGCGATCATGGATTTCGAAATGTATAGTTTGAAATCAAATGAAAAAAATACAAAGTTCTTCTAGAATCAATTTTAATAAAAAAAAACCTGTAAATGAAGCATTTCGAGTTCAATGACTTTAGGTGGATACGAGTAGTCAATAAAGCTAAGATAAGCTAAGCTAAGCGTTCAGATACCACGTGGACAACTTAGGGGGGGTGAGGGGGGGGGGGGAGGGTGGTATTTAAATGTCCACGCTTGTCCACGGAGAGGGGATAGGGGTTTGGGTAATGTCCACGTGGACATACTTACGTTGAAAATATTTTCTAAAGGTGGATAAATAGTAAGATGTTTCAATCAAAATCCTAAAACTGCAAAGCTTTTCAGTCTAAGTTTAAACAATTAGTTGCCACTTGAAAGCAAGGGATAAATATGATAATTTAAAATTAATTTTTTCTAAAATCATTTTATTTCAGGAAATGCTTATTCTTTTCTTTTTCAAAATCTGCCATTTCAATATCAAAAAGGCAAAAAGTGGTGTTTTCTAACTGTCAAATTAGATTTAGAAAAAAAAAAACAATTTCAAATCTATCCACGTGGACATCCGGGGAAGGGGGTAGGGGTTTGCCGAATGTCCACGCTTGTCCACGGAGGGGGGGGGGGGGTCAAAAATCTCATTTTTCTGTCCACGTGGTATCTGAACGGCCCCACAACACTGGTTAATCAATCGCCCAACAAGCAATCCAAGACTCAAAATTATTCGAATCATACATAAATGCTTTGAACCGACGCCGTCAACTTGCTTTGACGACCGTCGTTTGAAAAATAACATCCGTCACGCGAACAGAAATCCATGACGATAGTCAAGCTTTATCAGTCCCTCGAAGCTTGACTAGTAGTCGAATGAGATTTGAAACGTGATGTGATGATGAAGGAAATTCAGCAACCATGTCAACTGTGATGTTTGAAATATGTATGCTCTGGGTTTGCTCTTGAATTTAAAGCTTTCATCCTACATATTGAACTATATTTCATCTGAAACTAATTAAGTGTAATTTAACCCTTCGTTTCGAATAGTAAAATAATTTGCAACAAAAACTTATGGATAAAGTGTGAACATTTGTGTTTTAGTTATTCCTTGAAAGACAATGTTGAAACAATTTTTGAGAAATTATTTAAAAATCATGATATGAAGGATCAATTTCTGATAGCGCAAGGCAACAAATTTCATATTCTTCCGAGGTGTAAAAATTTAGATTCGGGCGAGTGCTGAATCCAAAAATGCATTGAATCTCTTATATCAGCTCTCGTTTCTGGATCTTGTTAAAGGCTCACATTTGAATGTAGATAAAAATTAATTTGATAAAATTGTGCAAATTTGTTTAAATGTAACAAAGATATTGAATACTAAGGTTTTGAATCAATGGTCAACTTTCTCGATGACTGCGAGTAATTGAGTAATTTTGATTGCTGGGAAAAATTACATAAGTTTTCTTTTTAATTTTTTTTCCAATTCTAATAATATCCAAGAATTTGACTAAATTTCAAAGAAAAGAAGAGATTTATCACTGTTATTTATGTTTGTTACTTAATAAATCGGACTTTTCGGTGAAAAGTGGTGTCCTTTTTAGTAAGAACAACATAAGATTATGAAATTTTATAGACGGATAGAAAGTGAGAAGAAATGAAAAATGGTGAAAAATAGCGGGTAGAATTTATTAGAAACATTAATCATCACATACCAATTTATGTTCGATACGGGCCAACTACTATCAAGAGGTGGTTAGTGGTGTTTGGTTTTTATTAAGAAAAGGAATTAGATTTTGAGACACTTTCTGTGAATATCGGGACTTGCAATTAAAAGTGAATAATGGAATTTAAAATTGAAATTTATTTAACCCTAATCCACTCAATCCGGCAAAAAAAAACTTCCTAATCATACTTTGAGTGTCAATTTGACACACGTCGCTTAAAATCGCCATATCTCTTTTGTTTCTCAACCGATTCGTATAAAATTTGTAGTTTTAGAGACCTTGTGATGTAACTACGTGATCAATTCAGTTTCTCAGAAAATATTCAGCCATAACACATCTATTTTCCGTTATTCAAAGACTAAGAAAAAATCGTAAAATACATGCCTCGGAAAAAAAATCTGTAAACGAAATGCTCAAAAAAATTTCACCCAGTGTCCAAGATAGCTGAAGTTGGAAGCTTGTTTATTTTGTTTTAAGAGCTTGATCACAAAAAATGTAAAAAGCGACGTTAAAACAGTACTTTTTAATCAATGAGCCAATTTTTTTTAGTCACAATAGATAAATTTTGAAAAATGGTTTGGAAAGTTGACGTAATGTGACACATTTTCTCATCTTTAGATTGTCAAAATACGAAACACAGAATTTTTGGCAAATTTTCAAATGTAGCTTCTTGTCAAATCAAAGGAATTGATTTTCTAATATTTAAAAATCAATTTTGAACTAGATTTTGAGTACTTACATCAATGCGAGATTTCCGCAATAAATTTATATTCACCAGAAAGGCAATTTAGCATTCCTTAGCTGATCTATAGATTTTTTTCCGAAACATGTTTTTGTTTAGATTTTTGTCTAAGAAACGTATTTGTGTTACATACCCCGATTAATAAAGATTAAAAATGTGATTCAAATTCTAGGACATACATATATGGGCTCGTATGCAGTAGAGGGTTAAACAATTTGAAAATACGATCGAAAATCTTCAGAAAGACATAATTGCTCAAAAACCACTTCAGTGGTTTATTTTTATAATAGCTTTTTGTTTTCTCTTCTGTATTCTGTGGGATGTTTAGATATGTAAAATATCAATATTAATTTTAGATAAAGTGGTAATAGAGTAGTAGAAAAAAACAAATGCTTAAAATTGTGATTCCCCATAAATTGTTTTTGTCATAAAATAGCAAACTAATGAGCCCAGAAGGTCGCAACTTGTACATTTTAGGTTTAATCCGGCGCTGGATGGTACTGGGAACTAATTGTGTGATATTTTTTGTTGTCGGGTTTTTTGAACGTCTCATAACATAACATATTTCAATTTCTACACAGATCTGCATGAAACAAAGAGTGTTCAAAAACATGTTTATCCAAAAGTGCATAAATAATGTGTTCGAAAAGCATCAGGATCACCACAAAATACGGTTAAACATCAGCTGCCTGCTGATGTCAATCAAGGGCAACGATCGTCATATTGTCTAGGTGCATGTCGCTTCAGGTTGAACCGGTTTTCGTCAGTTCTGAAGAATTTTCAACTCGAACTTAAAGATATCCTGCCTGCAAGAACATTGACCGTTAATGTGGAGCTGTTGCTGCTGCTGATTTACCCCTTTGAAGCAATTTCCCCATCAACTCCACGCGACACGTTCAAAAGAACTTCTACTGACGACAACGATGTGACCACACAGCGTATCTGCGAAAAAAAACACGTGTTTGCAAGGCCATTTCGTAGAACTTGAACTTGAACCGGGCGGCTGTGTGGCTCTACAAAACTGGATAATTTAATTGACATAAACCGGCGCCGTGCGCAAACGCAAAACCCTCCGGAAAATTGACCGCCTGGCAGCTGCCCCAGTCCGTCAACCTAACCGCGTAACCGCCGATCGAACCCAGAAGAGAGGATAAGCCCGCGCGAATGCCTTCAATTACTAAGCGATTACTCGCGAATAACGCCCACTTAATCTGCTCCTCCTCCTCCTTCTCCTCATGTCGTCATTCCTCTGGGGTGAACTTGATCTGTAGCCCTACTACAGTGATTATCATCAATACGACGATAGTAAGGGGTAGGTACCTATAATCTTGCCGGAGAGTAGAGATCAATGTTGTGTCAGCCGGCCGACCGTGGAGAATGTGCGCAGGGTCTCTGCCACGCTGCCGGGAGCTTTACTTTCATTAGGGTTGGGTAAATATTAGCTAGAGGAGGAGAACCAGTTGACCTGATGGATTAACGTTAGTAAAAATTGAATCTCGAAAAATGAAATTCGTGATCATAAGAACTTTTATACTAACATCAAATACTGAGATAGAGAACATTAAATAATCAGACTGAAAACTATCTGAGTTCAGGTTCCGATTTGTTAGTATCTTCAGTAACTGTCTGTAGTAACCGTGTATTTTCTTTTTGACACACTTCATTTATCTTGGTATTATTTCATATTTAAAACACTTTTCAACACTAACAATAATTCACAAAATATTTTTATACCATTCGTTCGTAATTTGGAATCTAGAATGATCATCCGTTGGTTCATCTTCCAATCCTCTCTTTTGTTCATTCTCCAAGAACTCATTCATCGTATCTCCATTCTAATTTACACACTGAAATCTCGTGTACAAATGTACTTTAATTTTAAATCATTTAACACTATTTTCTTCAACAATGTATTTTGTTATATATTACTCTGTTTACACATATGAGCGTTCAAGTAAAATGAGTAGTCTTCAGATAAAATAAAGATAATCAAACCTGAAGAGATTACTAAGAATGTTTTAACCTAAAGCTAACGTGTTAAACAATGTTCTATAAATTATTTATTATAATTCGTTTTCTTAGGGCATATCTACCACATTCGCCTCCTCCTCTACCCTTATCAGTTGGATAAAATTGAACTATAAATATTTTTCTATTATGGTAACCCTTCATAATAAACTTTGTAAAAGTGATTTAAGAAAGCAAGGACTCAATAGCAGTTCTCTAGCATAAACAGATTCAAATCATAACATATATTGTTCACAAATCGATCAAACAGATCAGCAGTTAGAATATATACACCTAATTTCGTGTAACAGTGTACACCACTACATTTAAGAAAACATTCCTTTTTTTCTACATGCATTGAGCTCTAGTCACTCACTAGTCACTCACTTATTTGACAGATCAGCGAAATTGTTTTTGCTTATTTTGTTTTGTTGATTCCTCAAAACCAGTTGAAACCTTGTGACCGGTGGCAAGATCTTAAACTTCCTTCACAGCACGGATGAGAAATCGGAAACCCGTCGTACTCGACAAGCAACAAGCAAACCAAAAGAACATCATCAAAACTCCAGATGAACGAACGTTGTCGGAATCCTCCCAGGATGCACAAAGATTCTGGCAAACACAGATCGGCTGAACAAGGAAACTTCCAATCAAAGCATCGTGTCAAATGCAAATTACTATTTTTACTGTTGTTACAACTTTTGGATACATGTTTGCAAATGAAGACCATTAATACGATTTCGGGATAACGACAAGAAATTCATGAGAACACAGTAATTACGAACCTCAAATTGAGACAGCCTGCTGCATGCCGTACGATGCAAATTGGTAAGGAAATCAATGATTATTTGAATTATTATGGTTTTTCTGTGTGAAGAGATATCAAAATAATAAGGTATCGAATTTTGTTTCTAAATCTTTCAATATTTTAGAGAAAGTAAGAAAGCCAAAAACTCCGTCGGAAGTGATTTTCGTTGAGGTTCACGGAACGGATCCGGACAACAGCTGTTCAAAAAGGGCCACGACTAATTACATTCTGTAGCTATGCTGCCTACAACGCTACTGTTGGAACTCCGTCGGAAGTGGATTTCGTTGAGGTTCACGGAACGGATCCGGAAAACAGCTGTTCAAAAAAAGCCACGACTAAGTACATTCTGTAGCTATGCTGCCAACAACGCTACTGTTGGATCGATAACTGATTGTAAACAGGCCCACAAATCGATGTTACATCCTTTTAAAACACTTGTCAATAATTGCCACTAATTGAATGTCCAAACATTGATACGGAAAAGTACACTTGACCTACAACTAACGAAAACATTGCTTAATTTAATCAGACGTCTGGAATGTCCTCCTTAGTCTTAAAATAGAACACTTATCAGATCCTAACGATATACAGCTTAATTAACGCTTTAGAATATTGAAGATTAAGAAAACACTACTTTGTGAAAACACCTGTCTAGTGAGGTAGACAACATTTTAACAACAGTCCTTATATTATATCCGCATCGACTAAAATACCCGTTCAATCACCATTACGATTTAAATGATAGTTGCCATTTTCTTGAATACTTGAGGCGCTTGGGATCAAAGTGGTGCCTCATTTAACTTCAAACTACAAGATTTTTTCGTCTACCGAAGGATCACTGAGAAAAATTAAATAACATTTAAAATCAATGGCAAAAACTTCAGAAAGAATTAGCCCGATTACAGCGTTAATTATACAGTGCAATCAGCAATATAAAGACCATTTACATAACTTAATTTTACGTTCATTGAGCTTCGTTAAACCTAACGAGCCTTTAGTAAACAAAGAGACTAAATGTCACAATTGGAATTTTCTATTTTTTTGGCAGTGTTATTCCAATTGAGCAAAACCAAGCAATCTTAAAGGCAGCCATATAGCAGGGTTGTAAGTTTATTATTTAAAGAGAGATCAAACTGCGCTTCTTTGTATATATGAAGTCTCTTCGGTTAAAACTTGTAACTTTTGTTAGCCTCCCTGAGGCCTACATACAACAGAACTACGAATAATTGAAGTTGATTTTAATTGAATAACTAATGTAGAGTAATCATCATTGATGACTGAACGACAACATTCAAAATTAGATATCGAATTATTAATAACCAATACCGCAATATTCAAGATATTTTTAAAACTTTTTGATAAGATAGACTCAGTGCTACCTTGCCTTAAAACAATTTAAACCGATTTGACTCTGTAACTTGCCAAAGTAATTCCAAGTTTGGATGGTGTTGTCTCACTCTTCAGAACTTCATGCATAATAGGAAATACATTATCCAATTACTTTTTAAATATAGGTACTACACAATTCATAAAATTACTATTAGAACAGCTATATATACTTAAAAATTCATTTGATATTGAACCCACACTACTATTTATATATTTAATACTTTTTAAAGTCCATTAAGTTAATGCACAGTACACAATTACCTCATGAACAAATCATTGTTAAAAAACTGTTTTCCAAAGTGTTAGGTAAGTCCCATGAAATGAGTTGTACTTATTGTAGTTATTAAATGTACATGTTTGTGACATCGATTGTTCTGAACTCTTGTTTTATTTTTTTTTTTTTTAAGATGCTCGTTGTTGTCATTATTAAAATGATTTGGTAATTGTTGGCGTTCATGGTTTATACAAATGGGTTTGGATTTTTTTTATAACCATTCAAGAATCCACGTGAATCATACCAGGGTCCACTCACAACATAGAGGAGCAAGCCAACATTATTAGCCAACAGGTATTAGCAACACTAACCTGGCGGTTAAGCATATCCTTTTAGAATGTTCTGTTTATGAAAATCAGCGTTCAGTAAGCTAACTGTCAAATGGAATGAGAAAAACTTTCTGGTCAACGACAAGGAAACCGAAAGAAGTACTTAATTATTATTATTATTATTATTTGTAAAGAGCAAACGGATTTCCAGAGTCAAAATTGATGTACGCTAGTATTTAGTTTTGTATTGTAGTTATCTTACTTATTCAAAAGAGACGAACATATTCAAAATTTAAAGACTTACAACATAAACAAAATAAACAATAATTATGACCTCTCGAGCAGTTTAATTTAAAAAAATTGTTTTTTTTTTTTTACCTTAGTCTCTTCGCTTATTTATTTTCAACTGTTTCATGATGTCTGAATTACAAATTGTCCTATTTCGAAATAACTTTTTTTTTATGAGAAGAGACTATTTCAAAAGTTATAGCAACCAAATAAACCGTTCCATTAGATTTTTGTATATAACAACGTTATTTTTTTTTTTATTATGCCTTTAGATTGTCTCATGTTTCAAGTCGTCTTTTATCGGTTGTCATGTCCTCGATCCATGCACATAATCAACATTTTTTTTAAACTTCATCGTATAGATTTTGCGGTCTCTCCCTCAGACTAAGCGGGGCTTGACCTGTCGCAAGTCGTCTTCTATTGATCGTCATATTTCTATTCTAAAGTTTTCATTACACATTTCTTAACATCATCTCAAATGCTCTTTCTTTATAGTTCTCAAGCCCAACCTAAACGGGACTTGACCTCTCGCAAGCCTTCTTTTGATGGAACTTATCATTCAACATTTCTTATCTTCATCTCATTTAGTTTGTGTCCTCTCGCACAAACTAAACGGGGCTTGACCTCTCGCAAGCCTTCTTTTGATGGAACTTATCATTCAACATTTCTTATCTTCATCTCATTTAGTTTGTGTCCTCCCGCACAAACTAAACGGGGCTTGACCTCTCGCAAGCCTTCTTTTGACGGAACTTATCATTCAACCTTTCTTATCTTCATCTCATTTAGTTTGTGTCCTCTCGCACAAACTAAACGGGGCTTGACCTCTCGCAAGCCTTCTTTTGACGGAACTTATCATTCAACATTTCTTATCTTCATCTCATTTAGTTTGTGTCCTCTCGCACAAACTAAACGGGGCTTGACCTCTCGCAAGCCTTCTTTTGACGGAACTTATCATTCAACATTTTTTTATCTTCATCTCATTTAGTTTGTGTCCTCTCGCACAAACTAAACGGGGCTTGACCTCTCGCAAGCCTTCTTTTGACGGAACTTATCATTCAACATTTCTTATCTTCATCTCATTTAGTTTGTGTCCTCTCGCACAAACTAAACAGGGCTTGACCTCTCGCAAGCCTTCTTTTGATGGAACTTATCTAACAACATTTCTTATCTTCATCTCATGGCACAAATTAAACAGAACTTGACCTCTTGCAAGCTGTCTTTTGATGGATCATTTGGGCTAGGACTGTCGCAGTCTTTCATCGATCGTTACACCCAAAATTCCTTAGATTCACTTTAGTTCACGCCTTGTCTCGTAAAGTCACATTTTTGAATAATCACAAAGACTGTTTTCTGTCGTTCGACTGAGTCTGGACTTGTCTGTCTCGTTGTCACTTATGATGATGATGTTATGTCGTTTTTTTGCTTTTAAAATTTACTTTTAATTTTTACGTCTTAGTGGTTAAGATGTCTCAGATACTACTAATTCTGTAACGTTTGTATCTAAATCGTAATTGTATTGCGATACCATTTATTTATAATTTAAAAGAACCACATGTTTACAGTTATTATAAAAATGACTAAATAACATCTTGAAATATAGATATAATGTAAATAAACTTGAACTTGGAACGTCGAGCTGATGAAACATTATTAACAAAACCACGAAAGCCCCTTTTTTATCAAGGCTTAATTCAATGGAATATTCGAAATTCTGATCAGTAAATAATATTAAATCGTTCCAAAAGCTCTGCATCTTCGTGATTCAAATGATGTCATAAAAAATAAGTAGCATTATTTTTTTAATTTTTTTTTCTTTAGCATGATTAGTTTTTTTTTTTTTTTATTTTTTTTTTATTTATTTACACAACTTTACCATCCTTGTGGCATTCGTGTCTGATGAGCATGATTAGTGATTTCAAAATATTGAAACATAGATAGTACTCAATGTATAACAAACAATCCAGTAAGCAAAATTCGAGGCAATATTCAACGATTTTTTTTTTAAACTTATCCTGGATCTGCATATTACATCTTAAAAATCATTTTAACAATTCATTATTTAATAACGATGATGATAATGATTTGTGCCGTAAATATCCTCAGATGTACTTCTTCGATACCAATATCTTTTTCACGAAAAAAAGAAAAAACGTCATAAACTTTGACATTCATTGAACTCAGAACTCACTTTCAACTAAAAATGCATCTTCAGCTGTACCACTTACAATCAGACATACCTACAAGATAAAGTGTTGAATAAATTAGATTCATTTTTCAAATATTTGTCGTTACCCAATCACATTATAATTGTTCATCATCCGAAAACTTTTCGACCTATTAAAAGCAACGTTAACCATGATTAACTAGAGCATTTGGCAGCTCTGCCAAGAAATTCCGTCTGAATGAATATAGTTCCACTGTTTCATGAACGACGCCATATTGGCCAATTTAAATTCAACAAAATGAAAAAGAAAATACTCACGATCTGGGAGAGTAAACTGCGCCATTGTAGTAACCGTGTATTTTCTTTTTGACACACTTCATTTATCTTGGTATTATTTCATATTTAAAACACTTTTCAACACTAACAATAATTCACAAAATATTTTTATACCATTCGTTCGTAATTTGGAATCTAGAATGATCATCCGTTGGTTCATCTTCCAATCCTCTCTTTTGTTCATTCTCCAAGAACTCATTCATCGTATCTCCATTCTAATTTACACACTGAAATCTCGTGTACAAATGTACTTTAATTTTAAATCATTTAACACTATTTTCTTCAACAATGTATTTTGTTATATATTACTCTGTTTACACATATGAGCGTTCAAGTAAAATGAGTAGTCTTCAGATAAAATAAAGATAATCAAACCTGAAGAGATTACTAAGAATGTTTTAACCTAAAGCTAACGTGTTAAACAATGTTCTATAAATTATTTATTATAATTCGTTTTCTTAGGGCATATCTACCACACTGTCCAATGTTCGGTAAAATTTTTATGATATATCGGTAATAGGCATTGGATTTAAGATGTACATTAGGGTGTCCCAAAATTGCATAATTTCTGGGAATCTGGGGGCTCACCCTCTAAATGGTAGATTAGGATGTGGAAAACAAACTTTTGTATGGGGCTGACTAAAAAAATCATGTTTAGAGGTTCTGCAAGGGCGATCTTCGAAAAAAGTCCACTTTCAATATATATGATTTCAAATAAATTCTGGGTCCAAAAATTTTCACAAAATTTATATATTTTATATCTTTTTAATTTTATTTGAATTAAATACTACACGTAAAAAATGAAAAATGAATCAAATTTGTATCAAAATTGAAAACATTTTAAGCTATTTTAAGAAAAAAAATTTTTTTGGTCCAAACATTTTGTATTCAACTGACCAAAATGTGTACCTAGTGTAAAATATTTTTGATACCAATGCCATCAAAAGATGCGAATTTTTGTACACTTATACTTTGCTGAACAAAGCATGTTGTTTGTATCATCGTGCGAAGCGCTATTTACGGTTTAGTTCTTAATAAAAATCACAATTTAGGATATTTTTTATTTAATTTATCCAATTCGTTTTAATAAATACCTACTTTAAAATCAAAACACTTGCAAAAAAAAAGACTGGGATGGTTTATAGGAATCATCAGAAGGCTATATGCCAAATTTTAGCTGAACCTGACAACGGAAAAGGGTTGCACTGAATCTCAAGTGTGAAAGGGATTCTGAGACATTGTGTTCTGAAGAAGCTTAAAAACTGGTTTTTCATCAAATATTTTTTTCCTTTACGAATCGATTGCTTAGTTATGTTCATTTTATTAAAATTTCAATCAAAACTAACATTTCACCTGAAGACTGCAACTCGATTGGACTTAAAACAAAAAAGTTATGGCTGTTCAAAGATTGTATTTTGGTGGCAGTTGTTGGGTGTAGTTTAACACACAATAAGTACATTTTACTCATTGCGTTCTACAGAACAATTTCTTTTGATCTTTTGATGGCATTGGTATCAAAAATATTTTACACTAGGTACACATTTTGGTCAGTTGAATACAAAATTTTTGGACCAAAAAAATTTTTTTTTCTTGAAAATAGCTTGCTTGTTTTCAATTTTGATACAAATTTGGTTCATTTTTCATTATTTACGTGAAGTATTTAATCCAAACAAAATTAAAAAAATATAAAATATATAAATTTTGTGAAAATTTTTGGTCCCAGAATTTATTTAAAACATATATTTTGAAAGTGGACTTTATCAAAGATCGCCCTTGCGGAACCTCTAAACATGATTTTTTTTAAGTCGGCCCCATACAAAAGTTTGTTCTCCACATCCTAATCTACCATTTAGAGGGTGAGCCCCCAGATTCCCAGAAATTATGCAATTTTGGGACACCCTAATTTACACTTTTTTAAATAGTTTAGAGCGCAGATGAATAATTTGCATTTTTGGAAAAAGATTCAACCTTTCTATGGGCATCTTAAAACTTTTCGTAAATTCAAGTTGAGTAAATTATGAATAAATTAAGTTGTTGAATAAAAAGAATATTTTCTCCTGTTTAAGCGGATGGCTCATATAAAGATGTTTTCCGATCCTCAAAGATAATATTTTTAAAGTAGCCTGATTTAAAAAAGCCTTATGATAAGCTTCACTCTCTGGAGTCACTCGTCAAGTTTTCTTTGAGGCAATGTAGTTATTTCCCTTAATTTCAATTTTCTAATCTGACAAATAAGTATGATTTGTTGAATACTTCAAAAAAATAAAAATGTTGCTCCTGAGAAGATGTTCTGGTGCTGAACATTGCCCAGAATCTCCATTTAAGAGAATCATAGTTATTATATTATAGTGGTTAAATTTAAAAATCGAGATTCAATACTTAGAAATAAATATCAGAACATGCAGCGAACTAAAATTTAAACTTTTATTTAAATAAAAATATAAACTCCAGATCAACAACAACAGAGCTGATACATCATTAATGTTTGATAAAAATGTCATTGGATCCATTATCAATCAATTTGTGAGAAAAGGCAGTAATCGCGAGATAATTGGGGATAGGGTGTACCAAATTTCAAAATTTAAGTTGCATTAGATTCCTCATTTGTGCGAAAATTTATGAATGAACGTTTAAATCATGAAATAGACACTTAAGTTATCGTCCAAAAGTTTGGGATCACCCCTTAAGGCAGGCGAGCATTCCGCGAGTTCGAGCCCAAGAGTAAACATCGAACACAGTTGTACCGGATAAGTTTTTCAATAACGATCCGCCAACTGCAACGTTGATAAAGTCGCGGATGCCATAAAGATGGTAAAACGACAATAATCGAAACAAGAAAAAACCCTTAAGGCTATGATCATTTAGTATCCGGGCACTTTGTTTCGGTGATAGCTACGTTAATAGAGCTTGGATATGCAAAACTTGAAAGGCGTTGTGTTGGTTATGAAAAGGACTATCTTGCCTATTTTTGATAGATTTTTAAGTTTACATGTGTTTGAAATATTTACGATGCAAAAAGACATGGTGAAAATAATTTTGCACAAATTTGCTCCTTTTACGCATTTTGCGCCTTGGAAATTCTTCATTTTTGATTTGGAAGCTCATGAACTGTTGATTTTTTCTGCTTTTTTTCGGACCAAATGGTTAAGAAGTATAAGGAGCCGCTCTAGGATCCACACGAAGTTCAAACCAACCATCGGAGTGCAACCCTTGATCTCAAATATGGTAAAAAGTCTATGGTTATTGGGGATAACTGAAAGCAGACTCCTTAAATAATGCAAAAAATCCATTTCCGGCAGGAAAAAAGTGTTGCCTGACCAGTAGACACCAAGTAAATAACTAATTATGATCAGTTCCAAAGATCGCAATCTGTATATCCTATTTTTACGCAATATGACAGATGTGTTCTGATGGACAAACAAATTTATGTTTTAACCGGATTTAAGAGATCAAATTCTTCGAGATGCCTACTCATGAAAAGGTTCCAACCTGATTCCAATTGCTTTTTCCACGTGAATTTGTGTAAAATATCATGATTTTCCATAGGTTTTGCTTCTGTGGTAAAAAAAATAAATCAATACATGACTGAAAAAAGTGTGCAAAGATAAAAAAGAGATTTTATGAAAAAGTTAGAGTATTTCTTAAAATCATTGATAATTTTTTTTTTTACATATTTTTACATTAAATGTCATATTAACACCTTTATTTCCTCCATAGAAAGTTTTTCGATCAAATGAATAGTTTTTAAAATACACACGTTTGTAACTGCCCGGATTCTAAATGATCATAGCCTTAGTATGGTGTGTTGGCCAAAAGTTTGAGATCGTTCTTTTGAAAACATGCAAATTTATCTCATTCATATCTTCCTCATCTAACATCGTATTGCAGATCTGAAGGGTTCATTAGGAAGCTTAGGAATTGTTGTTTTTTTCATAAATTCATTCAAAAATTATATTTTTAAGTGATAATCATGAAAAATTCAGATTTAAAAGTGTGAACTTTCATAAAGCAGTTAATTTCAGGTAAATGTTTTGTGATTATCACTTCAAAAAATAATTTTTGTGTGAATTTATAAAAAAACAACAATTCCAAGGCTTCCTAATGAACCCTTCAGATCTGCAATACGATGTTAGATGAGGAAGATATGAATGAGATAAATTTGCATGTTTTCAAAAGAATGATCCCAAACTTTTGGCCGATGCACCATACTAATTCTTCTTCTTCTTCTTCTTCTTCTTCTTCTTCTTCTTCTTCTTCTTCTTCTTCTTCTTCTTCTTCTTCTTCTTCTTCTTCTTCTTCTTCTTCTTACATCAACATGGCCAAAACATGTAGGCATCCTGGAAAATGGAAGACTTACGTCTTTCATTTTTCTTTTCAGCGTATTACCTGTTACATATTGCTATGCATTGCAGATATTACTACGGCCAGGCCAACCATGTGATGAAAACCGCGAAAGATACAGGATACAGGGGCGGAATGAAGCGTGGAGATCCCTACCAAACGCTTCATATAATATTTTGAATATGGAAAGACCTAAATATGAATTTATGTCATCTGGGGAGTTTTTATGGAATATATTGATATATTGATACATTAAATGCTGTTAAGGAATTAGGAAATTACGAAACTTACCAACATTATACTCAAAGCAATTAGAATATTACATTTGGGATTCTGTAAATCAGCTATTTTGCCTTCGTATCTTTCCAGCTACTCTGAGGATAGTATGATGGGTTAATGACATTAGCTCAAGTCCATAATTGCAAACACAAAAATTTGAAGTAAATACTGCAAAGCTAAATTGATATTTCGAGAAAAAATATTTCAAAATAGATTTGATATTTTTTCACTGATTTTCGAAAACAACAAACAAGATGAAACTTAGACTTCTTAGATTCATTAGCAGACTTTTACTATTCTTCACCAGATGTCATTAAAAACCGAAGAAATAATTTTTACTCACCAAATGTCAGTACGGTTAGTTGGAAGATGTAATGCATGGTAACGCTAGAGATTGGAGTTTCGAGATTTTATGGAGCTTTTGAAGCGCTATCTACCTACATTCAATTTTTTGAACGCATTTGCAATATGCCAAAAAAAAAAGCTGCGTCGTTATAAATCCAATAGCGAAACATCGAGGAAAAATACATTTTACCTTGAAGCGTTGATGACTCAATGTTTGACTCCATTCTTTTCACATTCATATACACTTTACTCACATTCCAACAAAATTATTTCTTGAAAAACTATTTCTAACACCTCAAAATCGAATTTAAAAAAAAACTGTCAACAAAAAACGCGTTCACCTGGAAACAGGGTTCCCAGCCTCCTCTCGCCTTTATCTTCACGAGATTGTCTACGTTAATATTAGCACACATGTTTCGTCACTATTTTGTCTCATAATTTTCACAATTTAACAACATTACACTTAACAATTTCAAAATTTCTTAGAATTTTCGAGGGATAAAATTTAATTTCACAGAGCTCTTGCAAAACACGTCATGTCTTAACCGCAGACTACTTTGATCTTCGCACCATACTAATTACCACCATACGATAACTTAAGTGTCAATTTTATTAATTAAAAGTACATACTTAAATTTTTGCACAATGTTTTTATTATGTTTTGAGAAGTAAAGAATAAGGAATCTCATGCAACTTAAATTTTGAAATTTGGTCTACCCTATCCCTAGATGATCTGCTTTGAATATTGATTGCGATTTTTTGGAAATGTCTAACTTTAGGTTAAGTTTAAGCGACAAAACGAAAGCATTATTTCTGGGCAAAATACCTCCGAAATAGTTATTGCTCATTACCTTTCAAAGAGATTAGAAGATATGCAAAATGTCCTTAAACGGCTGAGATTTGAACAATCAAAATTTGCATGTTTTTTAGCGGGTGATCCCAAACTTTTGGCTGGCAGTGTATATTGCAAAGTTTTGACACAAAAATGTTAAAACAACGAGTAAGAAAAAAATCTTGATGGCTATTCAACAAATGATTTTTTATGTATACAGGGTGGCCACGCATCCGGGAAAAACGGGAAAAGCGGGAAAAAGACGGGATTTTAAATCCAACGGGAAAAAAGCGGGAAAAAGCCGGGAATTTTTTCGAAAAGCCGGGAATTTTTGGCTCAGTGAAAATCTGTTCAATGAAGTTCAGTCGAAATAGGTCGAAACAAGTAGAAATGGATTGACAGTTGATCACTAGTCGCTTTCCAATCGACTTCGACCGATTTCTACCAGGTCGAAACGAATCCTCCTGCCGAATTAGATCGGTTTCGATTAGTTTGAACTTGCTTCATTGAATAACAAAAGGATGTTCCCGAACAGCCAGATTGCTAATCGAACATAAATTGGAGGAACAAAAATAAGCTATTTGATTCCACACGGTATTGCTCTCTATTTTTTGAATGAAGTTTTCAATTTACTACAGAATTGCAGAACACAAACCTAATTGAAGCAAGGTATATTGGTTCTACATTCTTATCGTCGACGCGCTCGAATGACCTTCTGAATGGCGTAAACTATGTTATTCGAAAAATCCTGATCTACTGAAACGAGTGATCCAGTATTCCATGGATGGTCCAGCAGTAAATTGGAAAATGCTCAAGGAACCAACTAGCGAGGTTCAAGAACTTGTTTCGAATCCGGCGTACGAGATTCTCACCATTCCGAGCTGTGGACTTCACACTGTACAAAGCGTTCAAGGAGGGACTGAGGAAAAGTGAATGGAATTTAGATGAATTTTTGAGGACGTTGTATAGTCTGTTCAAAAACATTCCACCTAGAAGGGCAGATTATACTGCAGTAACGGGTTCAACTATATTTCCGTAAAAATGTTGTGACGTTCGCTGGGTGGAAAATAAACGCGTTGCAGAACGTGCTGCAAAAATGCTACCGTACCTCAAAGGGTTAGTCGACGAGGTAAAAAAAGAGGAGAAAAAGATTAAGAAAAACCATTCAAATTTTAAGCGAACTTTTCCATTGATTTTCCGGTCGAAGGTATTCGAAATTGTTGCAAAAGCTGTAGTAATAATTTGCTGGGACCAAAAATGAGTTATTTTTGTTACGGCCGCTTCTGTTGAGTCCTTTATACGCGTTCCTATTCGATGATTTAACCGGGCTTGTAAGAGATTGATGGAGTAAGTTGTAAAGCCTGAACGACTAAACTCAACAACACTCATTAGAATTGAACTCTTAGAAATAAATCTTCTACCTCCTGGAAGCGTAGAAATTGGATTCTCAATTAAATCGGCAATTAAGAAAGCAAAAGAGTCTGGTCATGTGTCCGACAAGGATATTCTTGTATTCAGAAATAGCTGTTGTTCGTTTTACTGTGGATTTTTGCATAAAATGGCTATACCATCTCCCTTGTCTTATCCCATCACTCGGTATTTATCGTGCGTTAATCCTGATGTGATTGCACACTGTCAAGACATTGCCAAAAAACGTTTAGACCTGTGTCTAGAAGTACTTGTTGACAAGCAACACTTAACCTTCCCATGCCGTTCGCAAAATATCCGTTTCGGGGAAATTTGTGTTGTAGCTTGATTTCGTTCTCCTGGCTGTAAATGTTAACCGATTTTGATGATATTATATTCATTGTGTAGGTAATTTGTTCTTGTTACTCAAAATTTTAAAATAAAGTCGATATGTATTACCAAGTTATCAGAAACTGGTTCAGAAAGTAAAAAGTCCGAAAAATCAATTTTATTTTTAAAATGCTCATAACTTTTGACAGCTTTTCTGTATTTAATTATTTCATTGATGTTTGAAATTGTCAAGAATCCATCTATCCGACAGTGTATAGATGTGTTGGGGTCCAATGAAAGTTTTGACCGCCATCTCAGATCTTCCGGTAGAAAAAAATCTATCTTTAAAAAAACGATATCCAATTTTTGCTTTGCTTAGCTGTATTTCATTTCCCAATGAACCGATTTTCAAAACTCAAATTTCAATTTTTTGACGTTAATTTGATCATTATTTTCATAGAACATACTTGGTCTGTCAAAATTCCAAGTTCTTCAGTATATTGGAATGATGATAAAGAGATTTTAAATGTGCGCTTCGGGTCATATTGACCCGAACGGCATGGGAAGGTTAAGTAGAGCTTGTGCCGATAAAATTAAGGACGAAATCAGACAATTATGTGCAATACCTTCAATAAAAAAATAATTTCGGGATATCGAAGAAAAACATAACCATTGGACATTTTTTGGATGGATCTTATTGGCGAATCGAAAAAGGAGTACTTCAATTTGACGAACTTTTTGAAGAAAATTCTTATTCTGTCTCATGGCAACGCGACGATGGAAAAAGGCTTTTCCGTTAACGCGAAATGCCTAGTTGAACACCAAACCGAGAGTCTGACAGTCCAACGTATCGTACACGACGGAATCAACATGTCAGGGGGAGTTACAGCTATAACGATAACAAACTTTTTAATCCAGTATGCCCGCAATTCTAACTCAAGATATGTAGACTCCAAAAGCAAAAAAAAAATGGAGGAAAATCTGAAAAAAAACTATAGCGAAACGGAAGCGAGAGGCAGAAAAGGAGGCTGAAGAACTGGAAGCAAAAAAATTGAAGGTGCTTTCCGACGCTCATAGAGAGGCACCCAAGTAACACCGCTAGTTTTATTAGACTCCTCAAGCCCGTTATAAAACCTCAACTTTATCTAGTAGCCTGCTATAAAACTTTAGATGTTACTTGGGCAAGCTTAATGGACGAAAAATTGAAACACTTAAAAATATATGAGATACAAACAAATTTGCAAAAATGAAAATCAAACATATTTTTATTATTAAACCCTTTTTCGAATCGAATGACATAGTTTTTAAAATAAGAAAAAAATCCTGCTTTTCAATCTAATGATTTTTAGGTTAATTGGTATACATTACTTAAAACAAAAACCATTTAAAGATCATTAACCACTAAAAGAAAGCCTAATCGATTTTCGTTTATATGGTTTCAAAAATGAATATTTGGAATTTGGCTTGGTTTTCTGTTGTATAAAACCGGGAATTTCGTGAGACCACGCGGGAAAAAAACGGGAAAAATGCGGGAAATTAAAAATTGATTTTGAGTGGCCACCCTGTGTATAGAATGGTTTCACATCAATCACGTAAGTAACAAAAGGTTAGCATAGTGTTTTTTTAAACAACAGATGTCTCGAAAACGCGTGAATATTTTTGTCACATATATTCAATCAAAATGTTCTTGAGATTAAATGGAGTTGACACTTGATACTTTTATTGAGTACTAGCTGACCCGGTGTGCTTTGCTACACCTTTCAAAATTAAGTGATATTTAAATTTTTTATAATTGTTTTATTGGCATTATTTTAAATCAAATTAGAACATAATTCATAAGTAAAAGCTTTAAAATGAGAGCTGCAACTGGAGTTTCGAATTGCAACACAAAGATAACTTAAACTTATATCCTGAATCTTGTTTTATGAATTTGTGTTGAAGATCTGATAATTTTAATCTCTCTGGAGGGTCTCAATATAATCGTACGTAAGCAATCTAACTTATAAAATATGGTTGTTTTTGCTTGATATGTTCTGGATTTATGCTAAAAAACTGATATTAGAGCCCCCTCTCCTGTCCTTCCCTCCACCCCCTGCTGAATGGAGGACGTGATCTTTAATAATCATACCGATTTTTTTCGTTCCCAAAAATCCTCTTATATCAAATATCGTTCCATTGGTTGATAAGTTTTTAAGCTTTACAACAAAATGTATATTGAGCCTCCTTCTTTCTTCCCCTCTTTACACTGTAAAGCATAACCGTAGAAACATATCTCGAAACCAAGTACCTTTCCATGCCATATTTGTTTCCATTTATTGGATTCGTTAACATAAATTGAGAACTTAGGCTAACAAAATTGTACAAAACAAAATTGGGCTCACCTCCCTCCTCCTATGTACCTACTCACTGAAAAGAGGATGGTGTGTCAGATAATCATAGAATCATACCAAAATGATATTCCATGTTAAGTTCTGTTCATTTCTCGGATTTTGTAAAAAAAAAGTTAAATGTAAGCCTCCTCTTCCCCTCCTATATCCCTAATTCTATCATCCTACTGCAAGAAAGGAATTGTTTCACATAGTAAAAGTATTTTTCGTACTCAAATACTCTTTGATGCCAAATTTGGTTTCATTGGCTCGATTAATTCTCGAGTTATGCAAAAAAAATTGTATGGAAGCCCCCCTTTATATCTTTCCGCTAAAAAAGATGGGGCCTCAATTAATAATAGAAATATTTCTCGTACTCAAATACCCTCACATGCCAAATATAGTTCAATTTCATCGATCAACTCTTCAGTAATACTGAAAATTGTAAGGGAGACCTCTCCTCCCCCTTTTCATCCACCTCTTTGAAGGAATGAGGGATACCAAATATTCTTAGAAGCATTTCTCGTACCCAAATATAGTTCTATGCCAAATTTGGTTCCATTTGCTGTTGTAGATCATGAGATATGTAGTAATAACTGTACGAAACTTCCCTCCCTCTTTCTTTTCTCCCCGCTGGAAAAAGGAAGGGGTCTCAAACAATCATAAGGATATGTCACGTTCCCAAATACCCGCCCATGCCAAATTGGGTTCCATTTGCTTAATTAGTTATTGAGTTATGTAAAAATTATAAAAGAGGCCCCCTCCCCCTTTATATCTCCTTACTGGAAAGAGGGAGGGGTTCCAGATAATCATAGAAATATTTTTCGAATTCAAATACCCTCACATGCCAAATTTAGTTCCATTTGCTTTATTAGTTTTTGAGATATGTAAAAAAATATGAAGGAGGTCCCTCCCCCTTTCTACTGGAAAGAGGGAGGGGTCTCAAATAATCATTCAAATGTTCTTCGTATCCAAATAACTTCCCGTGTCAAATTTTGTTCCAATATCTTGATTAGTTTTCGAGTTATATGAAAAATTGTAAGGTAGCCCCCCTCCCCGCTTCCTATCACCCTACTGAGAGGAGGGAGGGGTACCTAATATTCATAGAAATATTTCCCGTCCCCAAATACCACACCATGTCGAATTTGATACCATTTGCTTGATTGGTTCTCGAGTTATGCAAAAAATTGTCAATTTTTTGGGAGGCCCCTCCCCCCCTTCCTGTTAGGGAGAGGGGTCTCAAACCATAATAGGAACCTTCCCCGACCTCCAATACCTCCACCTGCCAAGTTTCACGCAAATCGGTTAAGTAGTTTCTGAGTCTATAGGGAACAGACAGACAGACAGACAGACAGACAGACAGAAATTCATTTTTATATATATAGATGAGATATTTGATGAGATATTTATTGATAAAAAAATGGAGAGGAAAAGGCGTGGACTAGTGGCAAACGCACGCAATTTTCAGAAATTCATATTTTACTAGTGAAATTAAAGTGGTTCATCCAATAATTTCATCGTTTTACGATTGGACCGGCGCTCAATATTTGTCTTCACTGACATTGCCGGGAGAAGTGTTTATTTATCATTTTTGAATTGCTAAAACCCTGGGGTCTGAAAAGCTTAGTTTGGTTCGAAACTGATCCATGATTTTTTGCAGAATTTTTAAGTAGTGTATACATGAGTAAATTTGAACTTTAAGGTTTGTATGAGAAAATTGAATATTTTGTACTTAAGAATCAACATCATTTTTGTTCCTTCTGTGGAGCTGAGCCTGCTTATGGTTTAAGCCAATTTATAAATTCTCATAATGAAATTTGACGCTGAATGCTTTTGACATTTAAAAACAAAAAATTCAATTAACATCACTGCTGGGTGCCTATGGCGAAGTCTTGCGTGAAAAATAGTCATTAATAGAATAATACCATTTTAAAAGAAATTAAATTCGAATTCTTAAATAAATTACAGATCACGTTAGAAATTAACCGTGATTAAAAATTGTTAAGCAAAATGATAAAAATTGTTAATGATTAGTCATCTTGATTTACATTTTTTTTGAATTTTTAATTGAAAGATTATGAAATAACACTTGAATTGAAAAAAAATAGATATCCATTTTCAACTTAAGAAAATTTATTCAAAACATATTGTTGATGTTTGAATCTTATATTTGAAATTTCAAAAAAACTATACTATTTTTTTAAAATAAAAATAAAGAAAAGATATAAACGATAAGTTTTTTTTTATCATTTTAAAGGGTGTCCACGATGAAATTGCAACACACAAAATTGATTCGCAAAATTCGAGTTTTCATCCGATTGCCACCAAATTTTCAGGGATTGAAAAATAACTTTTAAACTTCATTTTAAAATTTTACTCGTATTTTATTTACAGTCCATACGCTAATGCCCGCACCTTGGCCTTAATCCCGGTCATAAAATTCTGCACAACCTGTGAATCAACCGTTTTTTGCATGTAAACCCATACTTGCTTCAGTTTCTCAAATGTCTTCACTACCTTAGGTCGTTTAAGAAAGTGCTGCTTTATAATCACCCAGTTCAACAAGGTCAAAACTAAAGCTGGGCTTCGTTCAAGGTATAAAAGGCCCCTGATCGCCATGAGAAGCAGAACAAGTACACGTTTGTATGGGAAATTTAAAACCTGTGAAATGTTATGCGCTGCAGGCTAAAATTGATCCTAGGCCTATTACAAGATCTCATGCCAAATTTGGGCCAGATCGGATTAAAACGCTAACCACTCCCCCCATTTGCACGGCCTTGGTTTTCGGACATTGACCCAAAAACTGACGTAGAAGGTAGGAAATCGGGGAAATTGATTTTTTATCCAAATGGCTTAAAAATGCATAAAACGTCGAGATCTAAATTTATCTAAAAAAAAACATGTTTGGAATAAACCGACCTTTTCTAAGTTGAATGTTTCAGAGTTGCCTAATAAAATAGATCACAAATCCCTTCAAACGAAATGTTAACCATCTCAAAAACCTTTATTCCCAGACATTCTATTTTTTTCCAAAAATATTTTTTTCGAGATAACACCAAATCTCGACGTTTTATGCATTTCTCAGTAGGTTGGTTCCAAAATTAAAATTGAGATTTTCCGATTCCCTTAGGTGATTTAGGTAGCATTAACATAACGTAACTTGTGATATAGCTTAGTTGGCAAGTCAGTTGCCTCCTGAGCCGTTGTCTGCGAGTTCGAGCCCAAGTGTTAACAGTGGTACCGGGTAAGTTTTTCAATAACTGTCCGCCAACTGCAACGTTGATATAAAGCCGTGGTACGTGGTAAAGATAGTAAAACCACTATAATCGAAACAACAAAAAACTTAACTTTTAACTCTTTGAGGCACCACTAAATTAAGGCCGATTGAGCTGGAATTCTACAAAATGTAGATATATGGTTCGTTTTTCCAAATTCGACATGACACCACTGCTGCCACTCTTTTGTAGAAACGTTTCTTGGTTCTAACGTCAACTCATTGAAACTAAACAAATTGTATGAGATGTAGATGTAAATGTATATAGTTATTTCGAACGATCAACAGTTTCGATTGTTCATTTTATTTAAAGAATTCAATCTTACACACGATAAAAATGCTATATACCCTGGTAACTCTCAACTGCTATTGAATAAAAAATTCCCAGAAAATCTCTAATTAATATTAGATTAGCAATTTTCTTCCCAGCCCTGCAAACGGCAATCATGACCGGCTCCGCGATTTGTTTGCAATGATTGCTGAAAATTGACGAGTGACGAGATGCAATTTACCTAGGGATAGCTGCTCTACCCAGTCAAGAACCCGAGCCATCGATTTCCGCCTTCCACAGCGTAGCAGATTAACGTCACGCGCCGGGAATTGCGGTCACACTGTAACGCTTTGATTGCGTGTGATAATGAGTGAGAGTTTGAAAATGTCTAGGGACTTAAATGGTTGTCGCGAGAATCGGCAGTCGATTTTTTCGATACAATTACCTTAGATAGGGGAAAAACAGCAATTGAAAATTACACATGACACATACCTAAATCGTTTTCGAACGCAAACAAAGATTGACGAGGTCGAGATTCGGAATAACACGAAATGACAGGCTGTTTTAAAAATTTCCATCAAAGTTTAGTATTTTGATGATCTTGAATCATGAATATTAAACTGTCAAACGGCTTGAATTAATTGATAGTCATAAAAATCGCCCATGGTCCACTTCCTATCACATCAGAATCTAATTGGGAAGTTGAAAGTGAACAACACCTCATGGAAGTAGTTAAACTCATTAGCTCAACATGAGCCATAACCTCTCAAAGCCAAGCAGAAAAAAATACATGAAATAAAAATGAATGTCTGAGAGTAGCTCTAGGAGGTACAAGGAAACTCACAGATTTATGCCTCAACTAGAAACCAAATCAGTTCTACCTTGACTTTGAAGGAAAGCGCGCTAGGTGAGCATTAAAAAAATAACACAACATCTTGAAGGGGGTCTGTCCGTCCACGTCTCTCTTAATTTGACACGCGCAGACTTGGTGAAGTATGCGCGTAAATATGAGTGCAAACAGGGCTATAGGATATTCCGGCTTATGCTGAAGTTCGTCTTCTTAGAACAGATGCAGCTGCGCCGATGATGGTTGGAAGGTCCACGGACGTCCACGGCAAAATATAATTGAGCTCAGTTTCATTTTATTATGAAAAAAAAAAAATCGAATTCGAAATCATCCCAAGCAGCAATCTAAACACGAAATAGTGTTGTAAGTAAAACGATATTTTTAATTTTTTTAAACTTTTAGCTGATTTTACCCGGTCTTGCTCGGGTTCACATAAAATATAAATTAAAATAAGTTGTATGAGCTCTGTATCATTAGAAAAAAATAGCCATGTTTGGGCATGTATGTATTGTAAGTTTGGTTAGTCTTTTTAAACATTTGATTGTGATTATTTACTACGTTTATCTTGTTCAATTAAATTGAACAACATAGTTGTATTGATAGAACGACCTGAATACATTCCTTCCGTCAGTTTCGAATGCTTTCGACGATGCTCGTTTGCACTTTTTTCGTTTTTTTGATAATTCATATCAATGGCGATAACTTCAAAAAAAATAATTTCGTGTATCTAATCCTATTTTATGGAAATTCACCTTATAACTTTCAAACTTCTACAGTTTAATGAGTTTTCGGTTTTGATGACAATCTCGTCTAACGGATAATATTCATTCAAAGAATAAAATTGAAAAGCGTTAGTCGATAGGTAATTAAATTCAATTAAACATATCAAACAACAATTTTTTAAGCCATTTAAAGTGAAAAAAACCTACATAACATGTCACAACCGTGCGGAGTGAAGCACCTTCAATAACATTCACCTTGCTTCTAGGTTCTATGACTTTTACAGTAAGTAGGCGAGGAGAGCGCGGTGAAGTGGGGTGATGTTTGTTATATTTGTTTACAATCTAGCAATGTGTTTAAATGAAAAGCAAGCCTAGGTCTGAAACGTTCTATGCATCAAATGTAAAAAAACACAACAAATCAATCAATATGGCTGATCAAGGAATATTTAAATAAGGTAGTGTCAAGAGCCATATTGGTTTTTTTTTTGTAACGTCACAAAAACGATTGTATCGAAAATTTATGCGAGAATGGTAGGAATTTCATAGAAAAACACGTTTTAGAATGAAATCGAATCCCAAATTCATTTTGATTTTGTAGTAAGGCCTCTATTTCACTATGTTATGAAGTTTTTTGGTCCTTTGAAGATTGCATAATGTTTTTTTTCTTAATTTATTAATGAATGCAACGTCGCCTTGAAGCTAAAACGTGCAAAAAATTCACATCAATTCATGATTGTTAACTCAATTTACTAAAATGCCAATAAAAGTTTGTGGTTTTGAATAAAAAATTGTGTTTTGATCACTTTATTGTAATGAGGAGCGTAAGCTTTTAAAGCTGTGCAAATTTCAGAGGTGAAAATCCACAATTTTTTCGAACTTCGATGGTCTTTGTTACAGAAAAAATATTCGGAAATGCAACTTTTTTTGCACCCATCTTGAAGAGCCAGAATCCTTCTACAATAACATGTTTTCAAAGTGGGAAATTTCCAGCAGATTCTTCGAATTATCATCGAACAAGAAAAGTTTCCTAGTTAATTAACAGATTTTTCGTGATTGTGACGTCTCAGCCTGTATCAATATTAGAGCAGGGCTGCCTTGGCACTACCTTCTTTAAATATTCCTTGATGGCTGATTCTGAAATTGGTTTGGTTTTAGATTTTAAATTAACCGTAGCAATCTGTTATTTTTTGAATTCATAAGTCTATTGGCGATTTGCAGCTCAAAACGACTCTAAGATGGCACTGCGCAGGATACCTAGATTCATAGGTATACTACTCCGTTGCTTGCACTAGTAGGCCAAAAAAATAGTAATAGAAATTCCACAGAAATGTATGGAAATTTTTTAAAATATTAGTTTTCTAGAAAAACTATTGATTTTAAAATTCTGCAAATATATAAAAATGTTCACCAAAGTATTTACAACGCTTTAAGCTCTTGTGCGTATGGGATACGTATTTTAAGCGTAGATTTTTTATTGAGTTAAAAATTGCTTTTTGCTTCCTCATAACTGATTTTTTTTTAAATTTTGTAAATATTATCTAAAATTAAGAAGCATTCATTACAAGTAGTAACAAGTCATTTTTAAGCATATTTTTACAACTCCATTTGAAGAAATTCTTTCTGAAATTCGAATATTTTGCTGAAATACTGCTAAATTGCCAAAGAAAAACTGGCTCGTAGTCAGAATATTGAAAACTTTTGAACATAAAACATAATAATTGCTACATAAGTTATTTCACAGAATGCGACTGATCACTTATTTGAACAATAATACACCTCAGTTTTCTATAAATTGTAATTTTGTTTCAAATCCCATACGATATTATGGTATGTTCGAAATTTCATATTTATTATTGACCCTGCGTTCACACGGTTCTGTCGATTGAGGTTAAGCGCAATGTTATACCTATTGATCTACCTATCTTGGGTACTGCAATCAAAATGATGATGTTATGGATTCAAACGTCATTTTGCATAGTTTTTTTTTCAAAACAAACCCGAAATTTTGAAAATTTTGCAATTTAAAAAATGTTTGATAATAAAAGATTAGAGAATAAGGTAAGAAAAAAGTGGTTTACCTAATCCCTCATGGTTCTATTAGGGGCCGTTCAGATACCACGTGGACAGAAAAATGAGATTTTTGACCCCCTCCTCCCCCTCCGTGGACAAGCGTGGACATTTGGCAAACCCCTACCTCCCTCCCCGGATGTCCACGTGGACAGATTTGAAATAGTTTTTTTTAAATACCTATCACAGCAAAAAAATGTAACGATACCCGATGTAATTTCTGAAGATGTAAGCCAGTTAATGTATTTTCAAAGATTTCTCCAAAAATATTACATCGAAACTCTGTACACGACTTGATCATGTTACGTAGTGTAAATATTATCACAATCTTATATGCAATATTACATCAAGTAGCCAATGTTTGTCTAATTTGACGTTCAAACAAATTTCAACATCAAAAAGTTAGAAGGAGATTTCGGAGCTTAGAAGGATTTGTTCTGCTGGTAAGTCATATCAATGTTCATTAAAAATCATAGCAAATCCATAGATCCTAACATATTTCCACTTTTTGTCGTTTTGAAGGAAATTGCGCTCCAATACATCAACCAAATCAAAAGATCCGGAGACTTCAAACAACTGGATGTGAAGGTGTGCATTTTTTCCATTCCTTCTCCTCCCTGTGAAATTTTTGATTAAATTGTTTCAGAATTGAAGTGTTCGGTATGCAAGCACGGAGTGGCATGGTCATCCAAGGGACATCCATTTATCAACATGGAATTTCATCGATCAGTATTCTGTTACGCGTACAAATGTTGGCTACACGAGGGATGCTGCGGTAACTTTCTATCATGATGAAAAGTCGGGAGCTCAGTTCCTTGTGCGAAAAGACCGGCAGTTTCTACGCAGCGAAGTTGTCTGGATTTGGATGTGTGAGATTCGGTTTGCTTGAAAAAGTGCTCCGTATTCGGATAACCAGAAAAGGACGCGGACAAGCTTGAACAGAAAATTTAGATAATTTATAATACAGTGAAATGACTATAATGAAATAACCAAAAAATAAAAAATTAAGTGGACTCAAGCCTGTGAATAAATTTTACGAAAAATGAATTGCCATTTTAATCTGATTTAAAAACGTAATCCCTATATCTACACGTAAAAGAAACATTTATTTTAATCCTAAGTCTTAAATACTAACCCACATCTCAAAAAAAGTTTGATCAGTTAAAAGTAAAATTTAAAATAATATCTTAAATTGAAAACGGCTTACGATTTCATAATGAGTTTCGGTACATAATTTTCGAGCTCGAATTTGTCTACTAAGATTCATTCATCCAATAACCTATCTTGTACATCAAAATGATGTAATATTAGGTACCATTTGCGACTCAGGTTATGTGCACGTTTTTGATGTAAAATCACAAACTTTTTTTGCTGTGTACACAGAGGAAAAAATTGACTATTACGTGTCACTGAAAGCTGCAACCTTTAAAATAAATCACCTGTAATAAACAAAACCTGTAATTTTTAATTGTTTTCCTTGAAAGTTAACGAAGATTCATTTATTATTACAGCAAATGTCCTGTAAAAAAGTTGTATACAAAAAATTGAATGTCATGTAGTCATGTTTTTGATCTGTAAAATTATGGTAAATGTCCTGCTCGTTTTTGATACAGGACATTTGCGTAATTCTACAGGAAATAACTTTTGCTGTGTATAATTTGACAGTTCGAAAACAGCAATTTTTGCCTTTTTGTTATAAAATTGGCTGATTTTGGAAAAAAAAAACGAGTTAGAATTTCCTGGTATCACAATTTTTAAAAATATTAAATTTGTAAATTATTAAATTTATCACTTGCTTTTAAGTAGCTACTAATTGTTTAAACTTAAACTGGAAAGCTTTGCTATTTCAAGGTTTCTATTTAAACCTCTTAATAATTATTAATCTTTAGAAAATATTTTGAAAGTAAGTGGACATGACCCAAACCCCTACCCCCCTCTCCGTGGACAAGCGTGGACATTTCCATACCCCCCTCCCCCCCTTAAGTTGTCCACGTGGTATGTGAACGGCCCCTTATCCAATCTCTGCTACTTTCTAGTTCCCGAAGGAAATATCTTGTGGAAACTTGCATCAGCATTGAAGGCTCTAATCTGGGATAGGTGCCGGCCTTTGGAAAAACGAACTATCGAAATGAAGATGAAAGAAAACGTTTCGTTTGAAATGGAAAGCTGACGATTGCACTCGCAAAATAAGACCGGAATTTTCTTGTTTCCAAGTTTTTTATTGACTTCTATCAAGGATTGTTCCAATTCCTTGGCAGTTCCGCGGGGACCGGATAACATTTTCGTTGCTCTCTGATTACTTAACTTCCACCGGACTGCAATGTCATTCAACCGAATCGAAATACTGTTCAAGTTTAATATTCAAGGTTACCCAAATAAAAAACATACCGTTAGAATTAAAAACCGGTCCTGAATGTTAGTTTTTTCTTCCTTCAAAACATAGAAAGTCAAATAGATATTCGGATCCGGCTCCGGAACCTTGACGTTCGGCTAAGCTTGTTTGTGTGGTGGTGGGTTGGCCGACAAAAACATCAACAAACCACACTGCAAACTGGTCCTGCAGTCTGCATCAGCCAGACTGCAAACGACTGCAGATGCCGGTCCAAATTATGGAATAGAAAATTTATCTGAAACCGCTCGGTAAACTTGAGCGGATCGAGATCACGATCGGAATTCCACGTGCAGTGCAGGCTGCTGCTGCAAAAAGTTGTAACCAAGCGTTGGCGGCGGCAATGTTAGATGGAAAACCAGTTCTTCCTCTTCTAAATTCGAAATGGCAAGTTCACCTGCTACCCTACTCCGGACCAGCTGAGACGACATTGCAGCGGTTTAGCAGTTGTACTTAGTTAGATCAGTTAGGTTAGGCTTCAGTCAGTCAGTGGGTAAACCACAATCAAGTACCGATTCAACGGTAGCTGAACATGAACTTCAAGAAAAACGTTTTCCATCGGCAATCAAATTAATCAAGTACCTAGCCTAGTACATACAATGCCATGGGGTCAGTTAAATCTATCGCAAACAATTACTTAATTAGGAGGAGGCAACATAAACACCAGGCTTAGCTTAAAAGGATATTGTAGTCGGCAATAGTACGCACGATTAACTTTAGCGATTGTTATGCTGTTTGGCCAAGTATGTATTAGTATTTAGCACTACACTAGCGTGTTATTATCCGATAATTTTAGATTGATCTGTTGCCACCCAAAAAACCATCGAAACGTTCCGTTCCCATAACCTTAGTGGAGCGAGAATTCTATTGGACTCAATGTAGGCTTTTTCGGCATAAAAAGCTCGATGTGTTGTTGTTGGTAGCGCCATAGACGATGCAATAAAAATATTTATTTTTTTATAAACTTACCCCCTTTCTTAAAAATAATTGCTGTTCAGTTTTTCAATAAATTATTTAACTGGCTAATTCTTCAAACAACTGGGCTGTTCCTCGAGTTTTCCGAATGGAAAATATTAAAGAAAAGTAAATAAAATCTTCTGCTCATCCTAAAGAATAATAAGAGGCACTAAGTCGGCTAAGTATCAACAAAAAATGTTGTATATTCATTCTTAATACTTCATTTTGAATAGTACACGAACGTCCTAACATATTAATAGACTGGGAAGAAATTGAGGCTGGTAAATACCGAAATTAGGCAATCTGTATCTTACAAACTGCAGAGAATATTGGTATGAAATAATATTATTTTATAAAAACTTATGCTTGATCGTTAGGAAAATCAACAGGAAAATTCAAGAACATGGAGGTGTCCATCTCATCACAGTGTTTTAGCTTTTGCAAAAAAAAAGTAAAGTGAGATGGAGATATCAGACTCCTGTGCAAGAAGAGATTGGAAGATCTGAGACTCATTCTAGTAACGAATCTTAGGCTGATGTCATGCTGAAGCAACTACCAACGCAACGCGTTCACGCGTTCCAATAAGAAAGCGTTGCATCGCATTGGGATGTCAGGCTGATGTCATGCTGAGGCAACTAGCAAGCAACGCAACACAACGCAACGTTCCAATAAGAAAGCGTTGCAACGCATTGGTATGTCATGCTGGCGCGACCTGTCGCTTTGAAATTCCCTACAAATCATCACTTCTCTACATCGAATCGTCTCCTTTCTTTCGGGAGCCATCAAAAACTCATCAAATCACGACCCGGATTGCAAGAATGCCGAAATTTGAACCGACAAAATTCCTTGTTTTTTTTTGCCGGAACTAAGAATTCATGAAAATTTTCTCGCCGATTAAGATATTTTTTAGTTTATTATCACAAGTTCGGACAGATCTTTGTACTATTGTGCTTAAAACCCGGAATCACTGCTTCAAATCGAGAAAAAAACAATATTCCCATTGGATTTCCTACTAGTCGCGCTACAAAACACACTGGCATCAGATTGGTCGCGCTTTACAAAGCGACCAGTATGACAGGTCTGCGCTTTTTCCATGGAGATCAAATGAGAGCTGGTTTGTCGTGTGAACGTTGCGTTGCAGGTCGCGTTGCTAGTTGCTTCAGCATGACATCAGCCTTAAACCGAATGGTCGTTTTATTATTTTGTCGCGTGTGATTTAAAAAGTTGTGAACTCAATCAAGGAAAGGTTACGACACAAACCACTGATCCAAATTATACAAATTGAACTTTGGGTTACCGAAAGTGCTGAGAAAGTGTATAAGATATCTCGTATTTGGTCCGCAATATGTTAAGCTTGATTTGCATCTGAAGTTAAAATGAAATGTGAAAAACCTGCTTTCGTCAATAACTGAACATCGCGGAATGGTTTGTTTTCTGAATAACTTTTGAATGCATAAATGCAAAGAGATGATGTTTTCAGTGAAACTACTTAGTAATGTACTGTTAACATGTTCAAAGTTTTGTGTCGATCTTTCAAATTATTTTCGAGATATCGTTTTCAACGAATAAGTTAATTGACCAACCATCTATATTTCACACTATGAACCATCCCCAAATCAAGGATTTTTTGGATGATGTTCTGTGAATGATGTTTCCTGGAGCTTGTCCTTAAGGGAAGGGGGGGGGGGGGCTGGTAGGGTCTATCACTTTCAAAAAATCGATTTTTTAATTTTTTAATTTTCTTATTGTAAAACATTTCAAGAATGTTGTGTCAAATTTTCAAGTCAATTGAAGCAAAACTGTAGAAATTATAGGCCTTTATCTCCTTCTATCTAATACTGCAAGAAAGCAAGAGCAGAAACTTCAAACGCGTTTTTCTCGAAAGCACATTTTTAAAGTCCGTGGACATCGTCATTTGAAAACTACTTATCCGATTCTTTTCAAATTTGGAACATATTTTCTACATATAAAATACCAGACCCCAACGTTTTTCTTTTTTGTTTTTTTTTTACTTTGGGGAGATTTTACAGGTGAAAAATGGCGGATTTTTTCGTGAAAAATCGTATTTTTTACTTCAAACAGCCACAAAAATTTCATAAATTTTTTTTTAAGTTAAATAAAAACGTTGGGGTCCAGAAAAACATCTATTAAAAATATTTTGCTCTGATTTTTTGACTTCAGATGATTCTGTGCTGAGATACAGTGTCCACCGCAAATCCTGTTTTCTAAAAGGTATCCTCGAAAGTGCTCCGTCACCGGCTCATTTTTCAATATTTTTCTACGAAAAAAATACTAAATATTCTTTTAAATATGCTTTGTATAATGCAAAAAAATTGAAAACATTTGTTTGAACGATAGCTCTAGAAAAAAATCGTGAAAATTGTGTTTTTTTTTACCCGTTAGACCCTACCACCCCCCCCCCCCCCCCCCTTAAAATTAGCTCAATTTTTATTTAATTGATCGAAATTATGACAAGTGTAGCAGAATGTCCTTCTCCTGCAAAAAAACAACATCGCTGACTTATTATCACCCCCCACAGTTTTCTCAGAATGATACGATTCCAAATCGAACCAAAATAGGATATAAACTTTGTGAGACTAATAGAAGTGCTGTGGAAGAGGAACGGTCGCGTTTAGAGCCAACGAAAATTTTTTGCCTGGTGATCTGGCAGGTGCCTGCTAAAAATTCGTTTTGCAGTTCATTTTGATTTTTTTAAATTTCACCCAGCTAGCTGTCTAACTATTGGGCGCACGGTTTGGCCACCATATTTTGATTATTTATCCGGTGGAAAAATTTTTAACTTGTGATCATGAAGTGCAGCCTGTTTATTAACCTATTTATTTATTGTCGGATATATGGTCTGAGCCCATCATCCCGGCTATCTAAAAATTATTCTACATACAGTTGTCTTTTTAATAATAAAATCAGCACCAACATGTGATAAGGGTATAAAAGACAAAGTAAACTAAACCCGTTTTCAAGGAATTCAAATAGCCCAATATAAGCTCTACTTAACACAAAAACTGTTTTTAGTTTATCAGTTTTCGTAAGATTTATAATGCAGTTTGAGCAAAGGATTTAAAAAGTTTAGAGCCATAAAATGACATTATCCTTACACAAATTGTTTTATACACCCTTTACTCCATACAAAGGAAACGGTTTAGGACGCATAACATATAAAGGGGAAGAATGCGGAAAGCTATTCACTCACTCCAATAGAGAGAACCATAAGCGTTTGTCAAAAACAGGGGAAATTTTATCTCCATCTCACTCACACAAGACATACAGTACAAAGCAAAGGACGTATAAAACATTCAGACGAAATTCATACTCCAGCTAGATTCTATAAACAATTGCGAGCTATTTTTCCATGATAACACCCTCGTATCATACATATTTAGAATGCTCCTACGCACCGTTTTAACCATATAAGGGCATAACGAGCACCCGGGGCATAATTAGCACTACTCTTTTCTACTAAATTACGTATTTTCTTAAATAAATTTTCATGGGGATTTGTTTCGTACTTCATATAGTATTAATTTTTCACAAAAAAAAAGGAATCTCTTTATCGTCTTCACAGAAATATTTAAAAAAAACCAGCTAGGTTCTCAAGTGACGAAAATATTATAATTTTTGAGCATCACGAAATAAGCTCTTATGATCTTTAATCATGTTGATCTATAATAAGGTTGCCAGATTGCCCGATTTTATCCGGGTTTGCCCGGATATTTGATACAAAATTTGGGAACATTCCGACCCGGCCCGGTTGCCCGGATTTCATTGAAAGATGCCCGGATTTTTTCCCATTTTTTGGCAAATCAAACGAAAAAAATTAATTGTGTTGTAAATTTTTTTTATTTAGGTCTCGAAACAAAATTTTATGAGCAGATTTTGCAAAAAAAACATCATGAAAGGATTTTTCGAAGCCTAAAATATGATTGAAAATCTGTTTATGAATTTTGATGAAAAAATTACCTTTTTTCAATTTTTTTTTATCTTGATTTTTGTTGAGTAATTTATGGGTTTTGACAAAATTTGCCCGAATATTGCCCGAATATTGCCCGGTTTTTTGGTCGTCCATTTCGAAATGAAATGCCCGGATTTTACCAGGTTTTAAAAAAAAAATTCTGGCAACCTTAATCTATAATGTACGCACTGCAACATGATTAACACATTGTTTCGCAATTTTTACCATCATAAAATTTTTGATTTTCACTTTAATCAATTTGCATAAATTTGTTGGCTCGGGGCGAACAAAGCACTATTAATCGGGGCACGATGAGCATTTTCTGCCGTATAATCTAGCAGCGAATTCAACTTGATGTAGTCAACTGAATTATAGAGCTACAGCTTGACTATATACTTTACATTTGACGATGGGGCCTATTGGTTAGGTCTCGGAGAGGTAATCAAAAGACTAGAGTTCTATTTCTGTTCGAGATGATTTTTTTTCCATTTACCATTACTGATCGTTTTTTTTATTGTTACATTATACGGCTAGTATCATCATCCGCCAAACAAAACATCAGAAACATAATATATGAGCTAGAGACGAATGCCACAATGATGGTAAAGTGTCAAAAATAAAACCTAAAAAATAAATAAAAATAATGTATGAGCGTGTGTGAATTGTTTATACATACTATTGATTGTAATGTACTTTTATTTTAAAATTATCCTCTTCTCGAGCCAATAACCGGAAATCAGTATATTAATTTCTAGTTGACCAATCTGAAATTATTTTCGGAGATGAGTTCAATATACTGTCTTCGATTAGCCATGTTGTCTGCATAAAAAATCGTTTCTGGTATCTTCAAATAAAAAATTGTTAATTAATCACGTGCCAACATTGCGGAAGACTTTAAAAATTCTCAAAAATGAAAAATCTGATTTGAGCTGCAAAATGCATAATTTAATACTTATTTCATTTTATACTCTCTCTAAATTATCTGATTTTGAAAAATGTCCGGATAGATATCTTAAATGATTTTCATTTCTTAATTGGTCGTCTGGTTTGTGCTTCATCGAGAAAATATTTACCAAATGACATTTGGGGATCATGAAGATTTGAAATATATAAAACAAATAACAAAATGATTAAATTTAAATTCCATAGAGATACAAATATAAGAGTTTAAGAATTCAAGACTTAAAATCAGGTTATAAATATTCAGAACCACCCTTCAGTGTCTCAAATCTAAATCATGAATTCAAATCAAGTTTTGAGAAACAAAATAAAAATTAAATTAAAAAAAGGGATTCAAAGTTAATCAGAGCCAAAGCAGAAATTACACCAACTGTGAATTTCAATTTTATATCTTTGAAACACAAAACAAACCTTGTCATGAGATGTTTATGAATATGATTCTCGTCAGATAAAAAAAAATGTTTTCAAATGGTTATTCTAAAAGTGACAAAAGTTTCATTCAAAGTCAAAGGGTTAGAAGTGCAAAAATAATCAATTGAAAAAAAATCGGTAAAGAGAATTTATGTTCAAAACACAGAATCAGTTATTATTGGAAAAGGTGAGATAGGGAATCTCATGTGACCTATTTTTTCATATGACATTTTTGCTCAAACAATGCATGAATAAAAAAGTTAAAAATATTATTTTTAAAAACTACATATTTTATTATTCAGTTATTTTACATAAAACAGTTTGTCGTGTTAAGGCTGAAAGTCTCTTTAATAAAGACAAAAAAAAAGTTTGTCGTGTTAAATAGAAACTTTTGAAAATACATCCTAAACTCTTTCAAATGATGATTAAGATTGGTTTAAAGAATCCTTAAGTAACAAAATAGGACACTTACTTTCATCGATGGATAAAATCGCAAAATTTGTATAAAAATCTGGTGAGCTTAGCTTAAGATTGTCAAAAGTTCTTCCGCACGTATCCGACCGGGCAAATCCGGGTTATTTTATTTAAAACCTGGCAAAACTCGGGCATTCTATTTCCAAATTTTCAAACCAAAACTCGGGCAATTTCTAGAAAATTTTTACAAAAACCCACGAACTATTCAACAAAAATGAAAAAAAAATTTCAATCAAAATATATAATCAGACTTTGAATCGTAATCTGTATGGTAGGTAATCTGGCCAGCTCAATTTTGCTTATTTGGTTTGAACTTAAAAATCTAAAAATGAATCCAACTTTTAAAAGTAAAAGTAAAAGATATAAATTTTGTGATTCAAATCGGGTTTATGCAAACTCGATCTTAGTAAAAGATTTTAGCTTGAAATTTGGTTCTCGAAAAAAATTTTTTTTTTTGTCTTTATTCGAGAGTTTTTCAGCCGCAGGCTGGTTCGCCTCTGACTTGAAAAAATTAAAATATGAATAATGTTGAACAATAAACCAAACCATATGGAATTCCCTGCAATTTTTTGGGAGAAGATACATCTTTCATTATCATGAATTACTTTTCATCAAAAATCAATTTCTGCGAATGGGATTTTTTTAAATAAGTATTTCATAAGACAAAACTTTCAAAATGAACTAAAATTCTACTTAATTTTTGTCATGTTCTGCTGAATTGTGCAAACGAAATGACTTTGGTCAAATTTTATAATCGAACTAACGAACAGAATTATGAGGCTGCGATCTCTTGCAACTTAAATTCCTTACCGAAATAGTCAAAATCATTTTATTTTGATTGTGAAACTCAATCACGAGCTGAATATGAATCCTAATTTTGAATCTGTATTCAAAATATTAATTTTCAATCTGTTTCGGGAATTCAATACGTTTTCTGAAATGAAAATTAAAACGGTTTCTGAATTTAAACATATGAACCAAGAATCGAAACCAGTTTCAAAGCCCTCAATCATGAATCCACAATTATAATTCGGATGTTTCGGATTTCAATGACACCCAAAACCCTCTCCCCCTCCTCCGTTCCTATGGCCATGAGGAATCCAAATGAGTTTTGTACCTTGAACAAAGATCCTGAGTTTTCAAATTTCATAAAAACCATGAAACTGGATTTCAGTAACTGAACAAACAATACAAAACTTGAAAATCTTAATGAATTGCTGGAGGGGCTGATCATTTGGTAAATGATATGCTGAATTCAGGATATTTACTTCAGTAGATGATAAAATTTAGGATAAATTAGTTGAAAATGTTTAAATATGAATTTAAAGTCTAAGAGAGAAATTGGGATGTAAACTTAATAAAGAAACTCTACTTTCTAAAACTACTTTCAATTGGTCCAATTTAACCCTCATCCGCATTAGATTTCATAACCCTAATCAGCACTAGGAGTGTCAATTTGACATTCCAAGCTAAAATCGTCATAACTCTTTTTATATCTAACCGATTACAATACCTAAAAACCTTGTAATGTCAGTAAAATATGTTTAGAACATTATATATTGCTAAAGCTACTAGTTTTATCGTTATTCAGCATGAAAGAAAAAAAAATCCGAAAAAACATGCCTCAGGAAAACTGCTGTAATTCATATATTACACGTCCAAAAAACTATTTGCCTTATGCAAATGTAAGCTGAAGTTAATTTCTACATCATGAATGTTTTTTAAAATTTTTTTTAATGAAATGGTCACAAAAAGTTCAAAACAGTGCACAGTGGTCCAAAATGCGAAAAACGTGATCGTTGCTTATAAATTTTTTAGGTCACATTTTAGCATATTGGTGTCTTCGGAGAAGTTTGTCAACAAAATCAGCTCTATAATAAAAAACTATTATTTTTCTGATTAATCCCCCTACAAGTGATTTCTAACTTCTCTGTTTTATGTTTTAGCTCTTTGATGTCTTCGACAAACTTGTTAAAAATCAAATTTTCTACAACTTTGTTTCAGATGCCAAGTTTCTAAAGTAATTATTATCCGAGATATCGGCCAAATAAGAAACTTAACCTCTAAAAATCAGTTTTTTAATAATAACTTTTTTCAGTAAATTTTAAGTTTAATAAAATGTTCCACAAAGTTGTTTGTCTTACTAAAATACACCACTTTGTTGAACGTTTCAAGTTTGTAAAATGTGATACTGCAGAGCTATGTTAAAAAGATTACCGAAAATAGGGCTTTTTCACGCCTTATTTTACAAACACCGGGCAACATCGGGCAGCCCGCTTTAGATGCAAAATAAAGTCGAAGATTTCGTCTACAAGATGCAGGTACAATCGTCAGTATCCACTTGTATCCAAGCGAGATACATCAATTTTACTTTTCCATGTTTGCATTAAAAACAACGATTTCTATGAAAGCACATAGAGCGCATTCTACTAGGTACGTGTGTTTTCTTCTAGTTTTTCCCTGCGCGATGTCAGAAGCAAAGGTTTGGAAGCGCATTTGTATTATCAGCATCTCCAGCTTGTAGAGGATATCTTTTTCAATTGAACACACAATAACCTGTACTAATACTACACCTTAGGTTAAATGCTAAAGCCTAGATATCTAACGAATTTCATTCAGAAATTCCCCGACGGAGTTATTGATGATATACCCTATGAAGCTAAGTAACCAGGCAAGAATTGCGTCAAGTAGAAGTCTACCTGAACGTCTTTTCTGCTTATTCATTGCTGATGCTCATACGCCATCGAAACTTTTTAGCTTCTTTTCGATTATTGTGTGTTCGGATGCTGTCAAACCATTGCTTCTGACATCGCGCAGGGAAAAGCTAAAAAAAAAACACATGTACCTAGTAGAATGCGCTGTATGTGCTTTCATAGAAATCGTTGTTTTTAATGCAAACATGAAAAGTAAAATTGATGTATGTCGCTTGGATACAAGTGGATACTGACAATTGTACCTGCATCTTGTAGACGAAATCTTCGACTTTATTTTGCATCTAAAGCGGGCTGCCCGATGTTGCCCGGTGTTTGTAAAATAAGGCGTGAAAAAGCCCTATTTTCGGTAATCTTTTTAACATAGCTCTGTAGTATCACATTTTACAAACTTGAAATGTTCAACAAAGTGGTGTATTTTAGTAAGACAAACAACTTTGTGGAACATTGTATTAAACTTAAAATTTTCTGAAAAAAGTTATTATTAAAAAACTAATTTTTAGAGGTTAAGTTTCTTATTTGACCGATATCTCGGATAATAATTATTTTAGAAACTTGGCATCTGAGACAAAGTTGTAGAAAATTTGATTTTTAACAAGTTTGTCGAAGACATCAAAGAGCTAAAACATAAAACAGAGAAGTTAGAAATTTTATCTCACTTGTAGGGGGATTAATCAGAAAAATAATAGTTTTTTATTATAGAGCTGATTTTACTGACAAACTTCTCCGAAGACATCAATATGCTAAAATGTGACCTAAAAAAGTTATAAGCAACGATCACGTTTTTCGCATTTTGGACCACTGTGCAGTGGTCTGAAAAACCTACTTTTTATTAGATTGCTAGTAAAAACTGTTTGAGCGGTGGTAGAGCTTTTGTAAAAATATCTTTACAAATTTTATTCTAATTCTGACATTTTGTTGTCTTTAGATTTTTGATGCAATAAAAATTGAATTTACTGGAATTTTTCAATGTTGACTACATTGCGCGTTTTTTCACAAGTTGAAATTTCATCTGTTTTTGTGGTTCACCGTCAGGTTGTACCCGGATTTTCAGTGCTTTTACTATGCTTGGACCAATAAAAAGTATATTCATTGGAAAGCAAATTTAATCTACATTCTAGTGAGGTGCAACAATTCACGCTGTGAGATTTCACAAAAATATGAAAATTATAAACGTAAAATCATTCCTGAATTTCTAGAACCACCAGCAACTGCAGTTATTTTCAAAAACAGGGAGGAAAAAGGGTTTTAGAATTTATAAACTAACGAAAATTTCAATAATATGATTGAAAAGTGGATGGGGATTGGGAATGTATTCAAAACTCAAAGAGTCGCCGTTCTGCAAGAAGCGCGAATAAAAGGGTGCTTTGATTGTGATATGAAAAATTATATGAAACTGTGTCCTATGTCGTCGGTAGAAAGCGACTGCAATGTCGAATCGCTCATGAACGTTTGTGACGCAGCAATCAAAACATTGAAAAACTGATTTTCACACTCTGTCTTGACCCCGCAGATACCTAATTTTAATGTTTCTTAACAAAAGAAATTTATTTGTGGATTATTTGTTTTAAATAAATTTTTAATTTCCTTCTATTTTCAAACTTGAGTTCTTATATAACCGTTGATTAATAACAATTACACATATCTACATCCGAAACACAGTTGCTAGCAGTAAGCAAAAAAATGCTATGCCCACATGAAGCGTGTTTGATCAGTATCATCTTTCTAACTGTTTTATAGCTTTTGCGTTCGCGTAACGTGATTTGCACAACAATGAGTGAGCAAATATGAGAAAAAGCGAAACCGAGAACGCTAACGCATTCCCCAATCGATTGTTTCGATTCAATGGTTCCTAAAAAAAAAGTGAGTAGATAATTAATCAAAACCCGGCAACAAGCAATAATGGAAATAGAGTCGTCCGTCAGTAGGAGAACGATCACTTGAGAGAGTCAGTCAATCGATTTTATGTATCTAGCTAGTTACTACACTTTTAAGCTTTCGGTGGCGTGTTATTAAATAGAGTTATCAAACACGCGCGTTTTTTTTTAGTAAGCTGTTATTAAAAGTTCGGTAAAAGGCGATGTATTTTTACATTGTAGACTTCACTTTCCACAAGAATGATAAATTTGACAAAATATTGTATTTGATATACAAATTATAAAATGCCAAAATAAAATTCGGTGATTTGTCATGAACAATTTCCTCTACAAAAAGTCAATAAAACATTTCAAAAGCCTATCCCTTTCCATTGGAAGTTCATTCAATAAATTAGCATAGGCCAAACTTCAACCTAACCTAGACATCTACCGGCATTTTCATCTCTTACCTCATGATGATTGAATGCAACCGATGATCGTGGCGTCGATAATTCAATACCAAAACGCCAAAGGTGCAGAATTAAAACTTCTGTGCACAGGCTCAGAAACTCAGAGTGGAAGCCAAACTATTGGCGAGCAAACTGTAATCAAAATATTAGCATCATATCCACACAGATGGATGTAACCGAGGTTCAAACTCTTGGCTGCATAATTCCCAATATGAATATGAATGTTTGAATACATTAACTGTCAGCTGTGTAGGTATGTATGTACGTCTAGAGAACATCGTGGATGTGGTTATTGTAGTAAGTAAGTGGTGAAGGTGAACAACTTTTTCACCATTCGTGCATAAACTTGCAATCTCCCTCAACCCCCATGGCACACACAGTTCTTCCTTCCGCGGAGTCATCTCAGGGGCCGGCATCGACAGCCATTGACCGCGAGAGTTTTACATCGCGGATGCACGGTTTTTTTTTTTTTTTTTCATTTTTCACTTCAATTTTTTAATGGTTTCTTCGAGGAGACTACCGCGTGCGTGCAATAACTGACCGAAGAAGATGCTGCGGAACCGCAAGTTCCGCAAGATGTAGGCGTGATGAGTGTTTTGACTTTTTGGTTGCTAGATTTAAGATAAGGGAATTAACTGGCAAATCAGTAATACATGTTTTTTCAGACAATTTCAAGAGTTTGTTATCGTGTGAGGTTTATTTTGAAACTTTTAATAATATTAAAATACAAAACTCGTAATTTGACGTCCTCTTTCGGCGTCTGTCAGAAACCGATGAACGTTCTGTAATCAGGGTAGTTTGTGTACTAATTGGTGATTGTAACAGCAGTATGAGGTGGCAGACCATGACTAGTAGGCAACAGACGTGTTTTTTTGCATTCGCTGAAAATTTTGTTTCCGGTATTATTCAGTTAAAAAAAAACTTCCCAGCAAACATTTTTGTAGGTATATTTCTCAATAAACTTTGCTATACAATTCATATACATTATAAAATGATCTTATATAACTCGAAAAAAACAGTATTTACGTACTAAAGTGGAGGCAATATACATACATATTTTTAACTTTTGGCTTAAGCGATAAGAGTTGTAAAAATTGAACGATATACAACATCTTTTACCGCACATCCTGACAGTATGCGAGAGAGCGCAAGTTTTGCTCTCAATGCATGCAAACCGTTGCCAGCGACAATATTTGCTGCTTCTCTCATTGGTCAGTTTATCCAAATGAACCCTCTGATTTTTAGAAATCTGGTTGCACTGCTTATCGCAAAGAGAACAACAAGGTTGTTTTCTCATTTGAATTCCGCACGCGGGAGACAAATTTGCAAACATGGCGGACTTTTGTCATATACGAGTCGGTAGACTTTAACTAACCATTTTTACGATCATTTACTTGGTTTGGTAGGAATTACGATTCGCATTAACATTGTTAACGAGTTGAGCTGACATTTCTAATGCGATGTTATGTTTGCTGGGTTTAATTGTTTCTAAAACAAGTGGACAGATGTGCTAGCGTGATAGTTAGATAGTTAAAAGAAATATTGCATTTCGGTGTTATAAATGTGGATCATCGCTACCCCCAAGTGCTGGAACTAAATTAGACACCATCAAAACTGAGGCAAATTATCCTTCAAATATCAAGGACCTCATGAATCGTCTTTTGTTTGGTGGGATCTTTCCATTATGTTCTCTTTTATTTAAAATTAAAACAAGAATTTTTTTTCTCCCGGAATACTCCAGTATTTTTCTTCATTTGAGTGCCCTAGCTTTGACTCAAAGCCTTTGAGTCGATTTCATGAATGTTTCAAATTTTTTATACCTACTCATTTGTTTTAAATTTGTGTGTGATAATCAGAATTCCTTTGAATTCCTAAAGTACATATCAAAAATAAGCTCATACGCTTATGATCTTAGTTTTGTCATGTTCTTTCACGGGGAAAAAGTAATTTTTTATTAAACATCAACAAGTCACACATACGCAACCAATTTGCAAATCATAGCTTGTGGGGAATCGTGGGCCACATTTTGTGGGGTATTTTGGGCCACCTATATTTTGGTGTTTTTATACACATTCAGAACGTAAAATCTGCTTTTCTTATCTGCAAAGTTTTCTTATGCCAAATGAAAAGTTGTGAAAAGTATTTTGTCCATTTTTTCCAATGCGATAGAGACGAACAAAAATTCTATATAAGGAATTTTGCCGAAACGTTCGCGAGCCGGCTCGAGCCAGGAAATAGGAACTATTCGATTATACACAACCCTCTTTTTTGTTTCTTCACCTGAAATTGCTTTAAAATAACTAAAATTTATAGAATTTCAGTTTTGGGTCAGCTCATAAACTTTGCACGTTATCTTGCCAATTTGAATTTTGTGGCCCACGTTTCCCCAATTTTTTTCAAATAAAAAAAAATACTTTTTTTTAAAAGAGTTAGAACTTGGGAAATTTATGTATTCCAAAAATAAACAAAAATGCCTAATAATACCTTAAAAATGTAGAAAACCTATCCATTTATTTTTTTCTTTTTATCTTTTATAATATAGAGAGCAAAGAAAAAAAGGGACTATAATACCCCACTCTCCCCTAACGTTAACTCAGTTAAAAATTAGTCTCATTTTATTACTTGATGAGCGATATTCTAGAGCAACAAAGTTGAAAATATCAAATATTAAATAATAAAAAATATTCCAATATTTAAAAAATAACAATGGAAATTATTCCACAAAAACCACCAAAGGAACGGTGCATAGGAGAATAGGATTAAAAATATATGATCAGACTAGTCAAAAATGTCTTCTGATCAAATCCTTTTACCCAAATTCCCAATCAAAATCGTTTTGCTAGGATGCAGAAGGTAACCTCCCAAGTAACAATTTTAGGTTTGTTATGATCAGCAAAATTTCGTTAGTACTATAGCATTAATCTTCATAAAAACAACATCACCTGGACTCTAATAAAGCGAAAATAAGGCTATTTGGCCCTATTCTAGAAATGTCATCATGACCAATCAATGTTGGTCACCAAAGCTTTTAAAAAGCTTTTATTGAACATGTTAACAATTTTTGTTTTTTTTTCGATTCTGTGAGTTCTCCGAGTTTTTTTTTAAATTTTCCAGCAACCATAATGGTTGACGGATGATAATTGCATTATTGAGATATGATCTGGTAAAATTGATAGCCAAAGCACCAATGTTTTAACCATATTATGAGCATCTTTTTTACTGCCAGTCAAAATTTTAGGTAAAATGTGTATGAAATAGTATCTTAAAATAAATGCGCCTCGTCAAATCTGATGGTCTATCATAATGGAATTGATGGAAAATAGGCCTGAAAAAATATTTTCAAATACTCATTTTGTGCGCTTGATTTTGCAACCAACATGGCGTTAGTCAATTCAATGCTCAATAGCTTTTTTTGGTCTGAAAAATGACTAATTAGTTTTATAATGGTTTTATGAGAGCCATATAAAAGGCCAAAATTTGACGTTTATTTCGCAAGCCAACCAACTACACGCTCAGGATGAGTTCTTCATTTCTGAGCTGTTAATCATTAGAACAGTGAATTAGGATAGACTTTTTGAATGAAAAGGGATTGGTTGTGAATGACCCGTGGAATGAATCACGAGTTGAAGTCAAATTTCGTTGTCTTACGCCATCTTAAAATCCAAGATAGCAGCTTTCGCTGAACTTTAATGTTGTAAATGACTTAAAATCGCATGAAACCCAAACAATATTGGTATTGGGTGAAAGGGCTAAACGAGTAGAAGTCGAATTTTGCTATCTGACGCTATCTTGAAATCCAAGATGGCGGCTTCAACTCAACTTTAATTGCTGTAAATGATAAAAAGTCGCATTAAACCACAAATGGAAACACGTAAAACACATCAAATATATGAAGGTTGTGTTCAAATATAAGAGCGTGGAGACAAATGGCGCCAACACCAATTTGTTGTGCTTAGTTCAAGCTTCAATGGGGTTGATTTGTTTTAAAAATCCTCTTGCACGTTTTTGCAATAAACGCTCGTGAAGTTTAGTAAAAATAAAACTTAAAGTTGCAATAACTTGGCTAAGAAACGTCGTAGAATGCTGAAATCTTTTGCAAAACGTGTGATTTGAATGCTTTAACAAGTGTTCAGAACATCTTATTCATGTAAATCCTCATCTAACTATAGTTAAGTTAAAAAACTAACTTTTAAATAACTTTCAAACAAAAACCTTTATAACTCTACTTTAAAAAGAGATAGAGTTTTGATGTATTCAACAAAGTTTCATATTTTCACGTATTCTACAACTTTGTAGTATAAAGTAAAGCTTTTTCTATTGAAATAAAAAAGTTAGAATTTTCAATTTTTTTTATAGTGAACTTTGACTAACTTTTGATGCTTTCAAGTTATGAAGCATGTTTCAAGGAGCTAATTTTCTGAAGACACTTAAGAGATAAGATATAAGACAGGCGCTACGAAAAAAGTTCCACTTTTAGCCCTTTTGGACCACTGTGCGACGCCGTCTTGAAATCCAAGATGGCGGCTTCCGCTGAACTTTGAAATACTGTTAATCACTGGGAATCAAATGAAACCCCCACAATATGAGTATTGAGAGAAATAGCTTAACTAATACCGTATTTGTTTATACCGAGTGTTGCACTAGTGTTGCACTGGTGTTTGGTGTTTGTTTATTCGGACGGTGTTGCACTGGTTTTGACCTGGTGGAGTTCTGCTTACGGACGGTGGCCCACCGATAATTTTGCCAGTGTTACGAGAGAGCGTGTGAGTGAGTGAGGTAGCAATACACTGGCGACGATTTGTGTTTGTTTTTGTCGGGTATGGTGGAACACTGATCGAGGGGAGAAAACAAATACGGTATAAAAAGTCGAATTTCACTATCCGACGATATCATGAAATCCAACATGAAAATCGATTCCCAAACATATAAAGATAACGGCTTTCGCTTTTCTTTTCAAAACTGTAAATTACTGAAAATCTCATGATACATCCACAATACGGGGTATTGGGTGAAAGGGCTACACGATTAGAAGTCGAATTTCGTTGTTCGATGCCATCTTGAAAGCCAAGATGGCTTAGCTTGGCCTTTTAACCCAGTACCCATATAGTTACGGGTTAATGCATTTTTTTTGCCATTTACAGTATTAAAAATTTAACGAAAGCTGTCATCTCGGGTTTCAAAATAGCGTCAGATAGCGAAATTCGAATTTTACTCGTTAAGCCTTTTCACCTTATACCCCGTATTGTGGACGTTTTATTAGATTTTCAGTAATTTATAGCCTTGAAAAGAAAAGCGAAAGCCTCCATCTTGGATTAATGATGGCTTCAGGAAGCCAAATTCGACTTCTTCTAGTTATTCCTTCCACCCAATAGTCAATACTCATATAGTGGGAATTTCATTTGATTTTCAGAAATTAAAATTATTTATGGATTATTATGGATTGCAAGATGTCGTCAGATAGCAAAATTGGACTTCTATTCGTTTGGTCCTTTCACCCAATACTCACATTGTGGAGGTTTCATGCGATTTTCACTGATTAGCAGCACTTTAAAGTTCAGCAGAAGTCGCCATCTTGGATTTCTTTATAACGTCGGATAGCGAAATTTGACTTCTGTTAGGTAAGTTCTTTCTCCCAATACTCATGTTGTGGGGGTTTCATTTGATTTGCAGTGATAAACAGCATTTCAAAGTTCAGCGGAAGCCGTCATCTTGCATTTCAAGATTGCGTCAGATAGTGAAATTCGATTTCTATTCGTTTAGCCGTTTCACCCAATACCAATATTTACCAATATTAATGGGGTTTCATGCGATTTTAAGTCATTTTCAACATTTTAAAGTTCAGCGGAAGCCGCCATCTTGGATTTCAAGATGGCGTCAGATAACGAAATTCGACTTCTACTGGTTGATCTCTTTCAACTAATACCCATATTGTAAGGGTTTGATGAGAATTTCAGTCATTTAAAGTATTTTCAAATTGAGTTATAGCCGCGATCTTGGAATTTGAGATGACGACGGAAAACGAAATTCGACTAGTACTCGTTTATCACTTTCACCTTATAACCATATTGTGAAGGTTTCATGATATTTTCAGTAAATTACAGCTTTGGAAATAAAAGCGGAAGTCGCCATCTTGGTTTAATGTTGGCGTCAAGCAAAACAAAATTTCCTACTATTTTGGTCCTTTCATTCAATACACATAATGTAGAGATATTCATACCTCTTCGGAGATTTGAAGTTTTCAATGATTTTTTTTTATTTTTTTTTTCTTATTTTAACTCGAAACCAACACACATAACTTATCAAAAATGTGTGAAAATACAATATGTGCTATCTAACCTGAGCGTGTCCTGTTTTGACATCTTGATCGGGAACTGTCACTAAGTTTTATGGCGGTTTAATAATCCAGCACTGAGTGCTGTTATAGAACATGCAAAAGAAAGCTTGGAGTAAATTTCTAAGTTTGTGTTTTATTATAGTTTAAACAGAGCGTTCATAACTCTTCCAAAAGAACTAAAACAGTTTGTTTAATAAAAGCTTTATTAGCGTTTTCAAAACTATCTGTTGATTCAAGGATATAAGCATTTTGCATGACCATAATTAAACCATCATAAAACGATCTGCACAAAAAATGCCATAATTAAACCATAATAAAACATTCTTATATAGGATGGAAAACATATTTTTCATAACTCTTCATTTGCCATAAGAAAACTTTGCAGATAGAAAAAATGTATTTTAAGTTCTGAATGTGTATAAAAACATAAAAATATAGGTTCAATATGAGTGGCCCACGATTCCCTACAAGCTATGATTTGCAAATTGGTTGCGTTTGTGTGACTTATTGATGTTTCATCAAAAATTCCTTTTCCACGTAAAAGATCATGACAAAACTATAAGGGTCTTCGTTGAGCTCTCTCCGGGAGCGGTTGGTTTTTTTTTGCTACGTCGATAGTTGTTGTATGTAGTGACGTGTTGGGTAGCGGCGCGCGTGTTGTTTTTTCTAGGAAAAAGAAATTCAAATCGAATTGTGCTACAATTTGCGATTTTTCTTGGGTTGAGTTCGGTTTTACCAAGGATCAGGGTGAAAGGTGTAAATTCTTCGAAATAGTTCAATATTTGTTGGAATGACTTGCTCCAGGAAGGAAGAATTGTGTATGGAAATAAATTGGTTTTATACGGAGAAAGAGGAGATATGAGTGATAGTGTGTTGGCGCTGGTACAGAGGAATAAAGAAAGTTTTCAATTGAATGGATTCTAGAGGTTTGTGAAGGGAAAGTGGATGTTTTGAAGTGGTGAAAAATATAAAAAAGGTAGAGTTCTGAACTAATAAGCGTGTATCAACATGTTTCCGGAGGAGGCGCCGGCGAGAGAGACAGCTGAATTCGGTGAAAATTTCCAATCATATCTTCTTGCTTGTCTGTTTCGATGTTTGCTTTAGCGAAAGATTTTTTTAGGCATGGAGCATAACATCACCCATTTAAAATTTAAAAGCTATTAAAATGCACTTTTTGTAGATCAGATCTAAATTGTCAATCCTCAAATGAAATTTCATTCGTTTTTAATGATCAACTTTTAATCAGTTAGGTTACATAGTGTAAAGTGTTCTCAATTTATAGTCAATTTTTCATTCCACTGTATTGTACAATCATTTTCATCTGATGATTATTATTTGTATTACCTACTTTAGTGATTTCCCTTTAGAGAGTATATTCCATTTTAAAATCAGAAATGGTATGGGAGATTACAGAGAGTAGGGTGCTGCTGATGTTATTGATACCTTTTCCTTTTGGAACGTTTCCAGTTTTCAGTGCTAGCGACGGGTTTGGATTTTATCGCAGCAATCGCTGACTTTTTAAATTTGCCATCGGTTAGCGCAAACTTTTTCGTTAAGTTTCATTCGGAGTTTGCTCAAATACGTTTTCGTGAACCTACAGGTGCGAGGTGCGGGTGTGTTGTCAGCTAGTTTTTTGTCCTATGTAATATGAGTAGAAATGATGATATTTAATTGTAAATTCCAATTGATTCGTTCCATTATTTTCTTATATTGGTAACATAAAGTGAATGATTTTGATGATGATAGTATTAAAATGTACATATCTTCAAATGTAGGTTTTCAGAAGTATATTCCGTAACCGCTGTCATAGACATGAGTATATTTATCATACCTTTGTTTGTACTTCACTTTGTTGGATTATTTTTATCGCATAGTTCAGTCAATTTTAAAGAATGTTGCAGCAATGATTACTCGTGTCTGATATAAAGTAGGCAGTAATCATCCAATCAAGACCGGAGATTCATGATCATAAATTTGAACTGAAACTTTTTGAAACACATATTTTGTATAAAATAAAAGTTTTTTCATGTAGTATTTATTCCTTGTTCTTAGCGACACCAGATAATTGATAATTGTACAAAACTAGGTTGTCCTACTTGAACTCAAGAATTGAAATTGTTGAAAAAAAATTAATATCTTTCTGTTAAACAATGTACGGGAATCACATTTCGATATATCTGAATTTTCAGCAAAACAGAGGCAAATAATGAATATTATTTGATGGATTCGGCCCAGTTAAAAAAAAAATAGTAGATAATTTTGAAAATAGAGCTTAGAAGTAGTAAAGCGTTAAATAAATTAACATAGGTTAATTTTCAAATGTTTCAAAAACAGCTGTTAAGCCGTTTTTTAATGTGTGTGAAATATTTAACAAAAAAAAATTTCTTTTGCATGAATCTTCTTTGAACTAGTTTATGAATTACATAAAATTGACCGGAAAAGGGTTTTTTTAAACTTATTATTCACATTTAGGGTAACGTAACAGAAAGTATTTGTGTGAAATATATGAACGCATGGTTTCAATTTCATCTCTTAAAATATTGAAATCATTGTTTTTTGTAGTTCTAGATTTTTTTTTGCATGGTTCGGTGATGATTTGTAATAATATAAAAATTATTTATTTTAGATCAGGTTGAAATCAGTATGGATATAGGTAAGCTTCAAGTGTCTTGAGGTAAGATTGGTAAGAAGGTACGATTATTTCACTATATGTACAATAATTGCATTTATAGAATATATTATATAAGAACGTACAAACAGTTGCCAGCTGGGCAGGTATCTACACGTATGCGGAATACCTGTCGTAGATTCTTAACTCTAAATATGTTATGAATTTTATACGGTTGCGAAACTGTTTGCTCGTTCTACAAATAAGACATACACCTACACGAAACATTTTCATTTCATGACAGTTCACACGAAGCCATGGTGTCGGGTATGTGATGATTTGCATTGAAGATTGGCCGAACAAAAAATCTAAAGGATGCAAGTTAGCGCATACGTTGGCGAAACTGCGGTGAATCCGTGCACCCATGGTGGATTATCTACATACATACATACAAAAGATCATGACAAAACTAAGATCATAAGCGTATGAGCATATTTTTGTTATGCACTTTAGGTTCCCCATCGATGAAATTAGCGGGTGTTTTTTCAATTATGTAAGAAAATTTTTCTAACTTTTTTAAGCTTGATAAATAGAAGAAGCATATGATGCGTATTTCAGTCAACAACATATAGAAATATATGCTCACGTAAAGCTACGACGATGACAATTGGTTTGAGATTTTTATCTCAACACACATCTGAGATGTTAAAAGTGGCCCACGTTTCCCCATGGCCCACGATACCCCACTCTCCCCTATCAAATCGATTCAACCTAACAACTAATACTTTCTTTGAAATCTTGGCTATCAGATTGAACCGAAAAAAATTCAAGAATTGTTCGAAATACCCTCCTTAGACCTTCACACATTTTTTCAGTAAATGGAACATTTATTCGACGACGCTCGCTACTAAAACTAATAATAGGACTTTCTTCACCAACGCCTAAATTTTGACAACTTAGCCACTTCACTACCACCAATTGCTCAACTCTCAGAAGAACTCTTCAGCAATAAAAATTCCTCAAAAATATTTCGGATTTTCGGATCAATTCAGCAGGCTTGGAACTATTTAGACGTATTCCATCAAATCGACCATTGTCATCTGCTTCTCTTTTGTGGGCTTTAGGGTCATGACATTAATACTAGCCTGTCAACCTCACAGGTCTATACCTAAAGAAACATTCCTTGTAATCCATCTTCCCCGAAAAACTCTTAGCTTTACTGACAGGGTCCAGAACGACATTTACGGAAAAAGTGCCAACGAGCATTATCGGAGGCATTCACAACTCACTGAAGGAATGCAGGTATTGAGGTCGTGGAAGGCGAGTTTAAGCCAATCTGGAAAACTTTTTCTTTTGATGTTGTTACCAAGATTCCATAGAATGTCACTAGTTGTTCAGGTGGTTCGATTTGATTTTTTAAGTAAGCAGGGTAACGGTTTTGAATTACTTCAAAAAAGAATGGGAACTTTATCGTCACTCTGTGTATAGCCCTTTGGCTCTGAGGGTCCCATTTCTAAAATTGTAATCACTCGGCCAAAACACTCCGAGATTTGACAGATGATTACCCATCTCGGCTTGAAACGTCCCATGACAAGTCAATGTCAAACCTCCAGTAGTTTGACTTTAAACTAGCTTTAAACTAGCTTCAATATCGTTACAAATCTAATAATTCTGTGTAACAGACAACAGTCTTAACCATATGACCAACGTCAAATATGTGAGCCACCTGAAGTTCGAGAATCATTTGACCGGGCGTTCCGGTGATGGCACTCATTTGGATGGTGCTTCGTTCGTTCAGTTATGACTGGACAAAAATGTATCCAAAACACAGTTCCGCGTTTGGTGACTAGGAGGTTTGTATGAACGGCTAAAAAAGATTAGTTAATATTTTTTTATAGCTTTACGCTTCGCGCCTTTTAAATCGTACACAGCAAAAAATAATGTAGCGATGGACGATGTAATTTCTGGGGATTACGTATTTCTGTTGCAATAATACATCTAAATGATGTACACAACGTGAATACGTCGTGGAGTGTAATATCAAAACCTTCTATGTGATATCGCATCAAGTAGTCAATGTTTTCCTTTGTTGACGTTGGAATTTGATTTCATTTCAAAAATAAAGAAACGGATTATGGACCTCATCTGTATTTGTTTGGCTTGTAAGTACTTCCAAAATTAATTTAAAATATAAGCAAACCCACTGCTTCAAAACAAATTTCATTATTTTTCCTTTTTTTAGGAAATTTGGCCCATATGGATCAGCGGTACGAAACAAATTATTTGTCTCCAAACAACCGGGTACATCAAGACAGTGTAAAATTAGGTACCATTTGCGACTCAAGTTATGTGCAGGTATTTGATGTAATATAGCAATACTTTTTTTGCTGTGTAGTCGATCCAAACTCCCGGTAGCTTTTGGTATTTTTTTTTTGTAAGTCTCGGGCACGCGTCTGAAGTTTTTAGGCGTATGACCTCTGAAAGCCCTCCTTGTATGATTAGTTTGTTTATATTCGATTGATTTTTAAAACTTGGTCGTAGGTGTTTTCAAATTGGAAAACAATTGAGCTAGAGGAAGAAGTAGATAACTTAAGATTGAATATAACAAATTTTTATCATCAGAATGTCGTTTTCTAAATGTTGAAATTTTATGTGAATGTAATTCGAAAAAGTTATTATTTTAGTCAACGTTATGTATTTGCTCTTTTGCCGAAAACTACTGATCGTGAACTTTATTCATAAAAGCCAAACTTTAATCGTCTCGTTTGCTGCAAAACAAAAGAGCCAATCAAAATACGGCGTGTGAAATGGGTCTTTCAGAAAGCCCACTGGACCATAGAAAACTGTTGGAAGCTATTTCAAGCTTAATATTCTTCTCAATGAATGATTTTGCTAAAAATAGCTCTTTTTCTTCCTTGTCTTTACCGGTTCTTTAAATGCATCTGCCAAAGTGTGCCTGACTTGTTGATTGTTTATTGTAGCTCCACGCTCCGGTGATTTGTCACACATAAATTAAAATCTGTTTAGTAGATGTATCTTGGATCGATCTATCTTAGTTTTTTTTTGTAAGCCGAGCATTAGAAATTGGTTTCAGCGATTCATTTTTTTTCATAATATTCAAATATTTTGGGTGTCAGTTTATGTTCAAGTGTTGTTTAAATAGTGTACTTACTTTATAGAATTTGATGAAAAAAAGGATATAACATTGAAATATTCTGATATTCAATCAAGAAATCAAATGAAGGTCAGTAATTTTCAACTTCCTTCATCCAAGTTCCAGGTGACTATCGTATAATTTGTAGTTTTTAACACCCTACTCTAGAAACATCCACTAGGACGTTGTAATATATGACTTCTGACTTGTAATCTCAGGGTTGATTACCTATCGACATCTCCATTGGAAAGTGATCTATTTTTTGTCTAATTCCTACATATCTCAGGCCAACTTAGTGTCTGGAATTAATTTGCATCCAAGAAGAACGTCAATCCGGTTCCACGAGAATTGTTAGTGTATCATTTTTTAGCACAAATAAGTACCAAGTAGCGACACAAAACACCGGGATTAAGTGTCTACTGACTACCTAGTAGGTACCGGCAGTTGAAGCTTATTTGTAGTTGCGTTTGATATTTTAGGTATTCACTCACGTTTTTTGTGACTCAGGCTTGTAGTTGATATTTGCATTAAAAGCTCAACTGTTACGGAAGTCGTTGAATAATTTCTTATCAAAATCAAAATCCGCTTTGAAATAAGTCAGGAAGTTTACCAATATCGATCAGAGAATACTTTTTTTCATGTGATTGCTGATTTACAACACTGATTGATGGATATGTTCATACTTTCGGATGCCCTAAAACTGTTCCGGTTCGGATGCAATCCGCATATTTCGTGTGCCGTTCTAGTTGGAAACGAGTACAAGAAATGTTAGTTAGAACTCTCAAAAGTGCAGACTTTCCTTCCGACTTTAACATCAAACTAGTAAGAAGGGGCCTAGGTTAAGTCAAGTGTGAAAAAATGTTGCACTGCAGCACTCGTGTTGTATGGGCTTGGCTTGGATTGGGTTTGAGGCGAGAAAAAAATCAACATTTGCCGGTTGCAAGTAATAAAGCTATCCGATATGAAGCTCCACAAACTTCCACAACACCTCAGCCAAGGTTAAACGTACATACATTTGGTAGATATGAGGGAGTGATGAAGCTAGCTTTTAACTGCATTTTTTTCTATTTCCAATCTGACGAAACACCAATATGTATTGCCATATTGTCTGCCATTTGTTTACACGTTGCCGTGGTAAAATAAATGGAAGCACCTAAATTTGAAACACGCAAGAGATCTCGAAACCAATTTTATGCATTTCATCAATAAAATCAAACTCAGAACAAATAGGAAAATTAATTCCTAACTATCTGTTTAAAAATATAAAATGAAATTTAATACCAAATGCTTCTCTACAAACTGTTATCGGATATAAAGCTTAGTTCTTTTAGAAATGGGACACTTTCATTTGCTAATAGCTCGTTAACTAGTTATTGGATATTAAAAATTTTGACAGCATTTTGTTGCCTGTAAAAAGTACTATTCGACCTATTTTTTTCAAAATTTAAAATTTACTCGTTTTTGAGATATGTACGATGCAAGAGAAAAAGAAAAAAATAATTTTGCACAGTTTCCTTTAAAATTCTTCATTATCAAATTGATAGCTGACAAAACCGTTGATTATTCAAAGAATTACCGAGTTTTTGTGGTGGATAAGTATGCAAACACTGTCAATAATGTCCACAAAGTTCAAATCAAGTATTGGAGTGAAGCACATGATCGGCAACAACGGTTAAGGGTCATCAAGGAAGTCAAGTCTCATACCAGCCTTTTTAATTTTCAATAAACGAAAAACTAAGGGTAGATCGCTGAAATGTCCAAAACAATTTTCTCCGATAAGCTGAAAGTGTTGCCTAGTGATGACTCATTGAAACCCAACCTCAAACAACCATTTTTTGATAGTTCCAAAGCTCTTAAGCTGTTAAACCGGTACAAAAAACAAAACGTTAAAAAATGTGATCAAAAATAATCAAATTTGTTCATTTCGAAACAACTGTATATTCACTGAAATGCTTCCAGTTTCTTTTAAAAGAGAAGTATTGGACCGAAAAGTATCAGAAATTGAAGAAGGAAGGTGAAGCCACCTAAAATATAGATTTTACGAAGTATAAGTTGAAGAAACTGATCAATACCATGACTGAGAAAAGTGTGCGCCGGCCAATGGGAGATACCAAAAATAAAGTAGAAATTTCCTTAACAAAAAACAGTAAATATTTTTTTTCAAATTTTTTCATGAAAGATCATAACATTACCTTCATTTTCTTCATAGAAACTATTTCGTTCAAACGAATAGTTTTTGAGATACAGGCATTCGTAACTGTCCCATTTCTAAAAGAACTAAGCTTTACTTGAACGTTGTGACACTAAAGCGGTCAAATTTTAGACCAGGTATCACTATATTCCTTGACCTATGGAACACAAACGAGCAAAGTTCAAACTTATCAGATTTCTGCACGTTAAACGCTCCGGCTAATTACATGTTGTCTTGTATGTGCCTAGATTTTTCTAACCTAACATTGGCTGGGCAAATTTCGCAAACCCATACGAAGATGCCCCCGTTTCTTCCGTTCTTCCGTGTTTCACGAAAGCCCGATCGCGCAACAGTTTTGGATCGCGTTGGGCGCATCGCCGCATCACCAGACGACCGAACGTTGCTTTGCGTTATCAAGTGATTAGCCATGCATCAAGCTTTCCGCAAGAAGGGTTGGGTTAGAAGTAGAAAAAAAACTAGTCATCTGATAACATACTACTATAACAGCATGGTGCGGTTTGAAACAGCAAAACTAGAGATAGTGGAACATTAAACCGATGAACGGATGTAAATAACACGAGCAATTCTTAAATAATTTGAATTAAAAGAACGTGGCTTATCGCTCCTTATCTGTTGTGATGTTTCAATCTGTTATGGACTCACACCTTCAACCATCATGTTAGGTTGATTCAACTAAGAAAGATTTCTTAGTTCTCTATTTCTAAAATAAACCGATATAAATTTGATTAAATTGATGTGGTTAAGCACGCCATTGAGGTTGATTTATAGTATTTTTGACAGAGTTGATTCATAAATTTGAAAAGAGGTCGCACTAATTGAGCCAACTTTTACAAGTTTTTATAGAATTTCACCCCACAAATTTGATTGTATTGTTGGATCATCACGTCAATATTTTTCACGGAAATTGGTACCAATTTGCATGGGCAATATGTAGCTTTTTAAGAAAGTTTAAGAAAAATGTGATGTGATGATAACATTTCCACCCATACCTATTAGAATAAGGAAGCTAACACGTTAATAAAATATGCTTATTGATTATAATAATTGCTAAAACTTGAACAAAAACTGTCGATTGTTGATTGCTGAAATAGATTACTTCAAGGTTGATTTGGAAGCTGAAACTATCTACGGCAACATAAATATGTAGCAGATTTCTAAAAATAAACATCTTGCACTCTTTTGTCTTTAGACTTTCATTTGATCTGGCTTTCAAAATTCGAGCTTTGTTAGATTTGAAGTTTTTCAATGAGCTGCATTTCTGTTAAGGAACTAGAATCATTCCCCTTCTTAAGTCCGTCCTATTCACCGGAACTGGAATCATTTTCAAACTAACGAAGCAGCAGCATTTCGAACATGGGCTTCTTCAGCCCGTCTTATTTACCGGAACTGGCATCAATTCAAAACCAACATAGCTGAAGCTTTTCTCATCTGAATTTCTTCAGCCGTTTCAAAACAAGCAAAGCAGCAGCCTTTCAAATCTGCGCTTCTTCAGCCTGTCTTATTTACCGGAACTGGCATCTATTCAAAACCCACAAAAAAACAGGCTCTCCCATCTGTGCTTCTTCAGTCCGTCTTGTTTACCAGAACTGGCATCATATCAAAACAAACAAAGCAGCAGCTTTTTCACATCTGCGCTTTTTCAAACCGTCTTATTTACCGGAACTGGCATCATTTCAAAACCAATAAAGTAACAGCCTTTCTCATCTGTGCTTCTTCAATCCGTCTTATTTATCGTAACTGGCATCGTTTCAAAACAAACAAAGTAGCAGTCTTTTCAATTTGCGCTTCTTCAGTCCGTCTTATTAATAGGAAATGGCAGCAATTCAAAACAAGCAAAACAGCAGGCTTTCTCATCTACTCTTTTTCAGTCATTTCAAAACAAGCCTTTCCCATCTGCGCATCTCCAGTCCGTCTTATTTACCGGAACTGGTATCATTTCAAAACCAACAAAAAAAACAGACTTTCCTATCTGTGCTTCTTCAGTCCGTCTTATTTACCGGAACTGGCATCATTTCAAAACAAATAAAGCAGCATCCTTCCTATTTATCGGAATTTATCGGAGTCCGTCTTATTTATCGGAATTGGCAGCAACTCAATACGCAAAGCAGCAGCCTTTTTCATCTGCGCTTCTTCAGTCATTTCAAAACTAGCAAAGCAGCAGCCTTTCAAATCTGCGCTTCTTCACTCCGTCTTGTTTACCGGAATTGACATCATTTATAAACAAACAATGCAGCAGCTTTTCAAATCCGCGCTTTTTCACTCCGTCTTATTCACCGGATCTGGCACCATTTCAAAACCAACAAAGTAACAGCCTTTCTTATCTGCGCTTCTTCAGTCCGTCTTATTTACCGGAACTGGTATCATTTCAAAACCAAAAAAGTAACAACCTTTCCCATCAGCGCTTCTTCAGTACGTCTCATTCACCGGAACTGGCATAATTTAAAAACCAACAAAGTAACAGCCTTTCCCATCTGTACTTCTTCAGTCCGTCTTATTTGCCGGAACTGGCATCATTTCAAAACAAACAAAGTAGCAGTCTTTTCAATTTGCGCTTCTTCAGTTCGCCTTATTTACCGGAACTGGCATCATTTAGAAACAAACAAAACAACAGCCTTTTAAAGTGCGCTTTTTTAGTCCATTTTATTTACCGGAATTGGCAGCTATTCAAAACAAGCAAAACAGCAGCTTTTTTCATCTGCGCTTCTTCAGTCATTTCAAAACAAACAAAGCAGCAGCCTTTTCAATCTGCGCATCTTTAGCCCGTCTTATTCACCGGATTTGGCTTCATTTCAAAACCAAAAAAGGAAAAGCCTTTCCCTTCTGCGCTTCTTGAGTCTGTCTTATTTACTGGAACTGGCATCATTTCAAAACCGACAAAGTAACAGCCTTTCCCTTCTGCGCTACTTTAGTCCGTCTTATTTACCGGAACTGGCATCATTTTAAAACAAACAAAGTAGCAGCCTTTCCCAACTGCGCTTCTTTAGTCCGTCTTATTTACCTGGACTGGCATCAGTTCAAAACGATCAAAGCAGCAACCTTTTAAACCTGCGCTTCTTCAGTCCGTCTTATTTACCGGAACTAGCATAATTTCAAAACAATCAATCAAATCAAACAATTCAAATCTACGCTCATCGTTTCAACTAGAAATTTTTATTATTACTTTGTAATCGCAAACTAAACAATCGGAACTAGACAATTCGATCGCTTTTCCTGACTTGTCTACACCAACAGAAGGTATAAAAATTTATATTTAGTTTGGCCTTAACATTTTTTAACTCAACACCTCAAACAAATAACTTGGGATTTTTTTTAAAGAAATCTTTAAAATTCATCTTTTTACTCCAGTGTGGAAACAAGCCCAAAAAAATTCGAAATTCGATTTAAAATTAATCTGATATTTTTCTAATATCAAACTGAGGTATAGTCTAGGTCAAGCTAGTCTGATAATAAGCTTATTAATAAAAGTAGTTCAGATCGATGGACAACAGTTCACTTAACGCGAAGGATCGAATATGCTACAACTTGACACCATGTTCTGGGAATTTTAAGGGGGGGGTAGGGTCTAACACTTTCAAAAAATCGATTTTTTTATTTTTTTATTTTCTTATAGTAAAACATTTCAAGAATGTTGTGTCAAATTTTCAAGTCAATTGAAGCAAAACTGTAGAAGTTATAGGCCTTTATCTCCTCCTATCTAATACTGCAAGAAAGCAAGAGCAAAAACTTCAAACGCGTTTTTCTCGAAAGCACATTTTTAAAGTCCGTGGACATCGTCATTTGAAAACTACTTATCCGATTCTTTTCAAATTTGGAACATATTTTCTACATATAAAATACCAGACCCCAACGTTTTTCTTTTTTGATTTTTTTTACTTTGGGGAGATTTTAGAGGTGAAAAATGGCGGATTTTGAAGTGAAAAATCGTAGTTTTTACTTCAAACAGCCACAAAAATTTCTTAAAAGTATTTTTAAGTTAAATAAAAACGTTGGGGTCCAGAAAAACATCTATTAAAAATATTTTGCTCTGATTTTTTGATTTCAGATGATTCTGTGCTGAGATATAGTGTCCACCGCAAATCCTGTTTTCTAAAAGGCATCCTCGAAAATGCTCCGTCACCGGCTCATTTTTCAATATTTTTCTACGAAAAAATTACTAAATGTTCTTTTAACAATGCTTTGTATAATGCAAAAAATTTGAATACATTTGTTTGAACGATAGCTCTAGAAAAAAAATCGTGAAAATGGTGTTTTTTTTATACCCGTTAGACCCTACCCCCCCCTTAATAAGAGTTATCTGAATCATTATTTTAGTTTATCTGTGTTTCGTTTAATAGAATGATAACAAAGAACTTAGCATGAAGCAATATTTATGAGATTTTCACAAAAGTTCACAATTGTTCAATATGAAAAGATTGAAAGGATAAATATTTCGACCTGAGGAGGAGTACAAATTACAAAGTGCGCATAAAAAGTCTGTATAGACATTCGATTTAAAAGCTCTCAAAAGGTTGCAGATATTCGTTCATTGAAATTCTAATATGTAATACATAATATATTTTTAATCTGACAGAATTACGAATACAGATAGGAGTTGATATGATCTGAACTGAAAACTTTTGACTATGTTGTTTTAAACATTTTTTTTCATTTGCTAAGTTTTTTTTTAATTGTAAAAGTCTGTAAACATAAAAATTCAAAATCAATAATCTAAGAAAAAGGAAACTTTTTGCTTCTCCTTATCTGTATCGGAGTACAAAAACGTATATAAAAGGTTAAATTCAGAACAAAAAAAAGCATCCTTCAAATTTTTACAACTCACCTTCATCAATGCAAATCGTTCGTCATCTTGCAGCTCGGGAACGTTCGATGCCATCGTTGAGTCGAAGAACCTTAGAACGGGGCTGGTGGACAGGAGCTCTGGTACAATTTCAGTTCAGCAAAAATCAACTTCGACGACAACTATAGGTATTGAATAATTGAAAATGAAAATCTGGAAGCAGTCACTTTTTTTAGAACAGAAACACACAAAGGGCACTGACTTAACAAGTTTGAAATAAAAGAATCACTTAATCTTCGAAATTTTTGAATCAAAAAATTCAATCAATCATGCACTTATACCGAACGAGACCCAACGATAGGTTATCTGGTTATCAGGTCAACAACACGAAATAAAACGGATTTGAATCGCTTTTGATAAACGCCCTATCGGCGACGAAGGCACTCGATTTGGATTTCGATTTCGGGATTGGTTGTCGGTGGAGTGTGGTCTTATCGAAATTTTATTCGACCACTTGAGCTGTTGCACCGAAAGGTTTAAAGGTTCGAGAATAGAGAAAAAAAATGTTTCGAAACCAAATCGGATCTTTTGACGCAATTCGATCGAGCGATCGGATATTAAATGTAATAATCTTCGACTTCTGGTTCGGGGGTTGCAAATTTGAATCCGAAACCAGTTTTAGCAATTATATGCGTGAAGCGCCTGAAGCTAAACAGTAAGGTTTCGATGTGAAATAGAGCATATTAAAAAAACCTAAGAATTAGTGGAGACAAAGCCACTGACTGAATCGTAACTTTGAATCCAAAAATGAAAACGAAAGCAATGTAAATAACAAGGCAAAGCCCCCAAGAGAAATTTCATGCGCGATTCGTTATTAAAATCGTTCAGCACAGTTCGGTTCGACACTTTTCACTTGTTTGTTGTATGTTTCCGCAAAACTGGATCCGACCGAGGAAAACCGAAAACAAACTAAACACTTTCTTAGCTTGACAAAACTTGTAACAAGACATTAAAAAAAAATCTACAAACTAATTATCCAATATGAACAAAGAACGACAATGCAAAACTTCATGTAAACCAAAAGAAATGAAAAGCAAGCAAGACTGCTAAAAACTTAACTTTCAGATGTTCCGCTATTGCTCGCAAATCGACCAAGACTGGCTGGGGCTTGGCGTAAACTGCAAAATAATGCTACGATGGGGAGCACACCTGTAGAGTATCTGTCTGACCGACCGAAGAATATGATTTGGATCGGAAATCAGCAGGTGAGCTGAGCAGCAGTAAGCGAAAGAGAGAACGCAGAGAGCCCGCAGCGAGCGCATTGATAAATCGTGATCATGAAACACCTGAGTTGTTGTTGATGATGATCTGCAATATTTCCTCTATGCTTTCTTGCCGCCGCTAAGAATGTGGGTAGTTAGGAAGGTAGTTACTTGTTACTTACTTTTCGCTCCATGCGTTAGCAACTTTACGCTACTTTTGTGGGAGAGTTAAATATGCTACTGGCAAATTGTTCTCTTGGCTCTCTCAGATGCTCCCCATAACGCGGAATGCTGTACCCACCTGTAATTATTGTAAAATAAGGCAAGTAGCGTTCTAAAACCAATAAATTTTATTGATTAACTTTCACCACTGGAAAAAGGGTAGCGGCACATTTTTGGGCGCACTTTGATTTGTGACATGTAGTACTTATCATATTCGCATTTAGTACAAATAGGAACCTAAAAATAGTTTCTAAATTAAACCGATGAAGGCTATTGATAACGAATGCATTTATCGGATATATCATAGAAACTTGCAACATGTACCTATAACTTCAATTACAGCAATCATATCGATAGTTAATGAAACTTTATGTTGTTCTACTGTTGCTATAAACTAATAACGGCAACAGGTCTCAAGTCTCATGTCTCTTGACTCAGTTGTCAGGTCTCATGTCTTAGGTTTCATGTCTCATGTCTCTTATCTTATGTCTCATATCTCATGCCTCAAGTCTCAAGTCGCGGGCCTCAGGTCTCAGGTCTCAAGTCTCAGATCTAAAGTCTCATGTCTCATATCTCAAGTCTCATGTCTCCAGTCTCAGGTCTCAAGTCTCATGTCTCAGGTCTCAGGTCTCAGGTTATTTGTCTCAGGTCTCAGGTCTCAGGTCTCAAAAAGATTCTAAGTGATTTCCTTTGAAAATGTTTTTGTTATTTATCACTTATTTTACTTTGAAAAGTACTATTTTCTCTCAAATATCGCGCAAATTCCGAAAACCACGTAAAAACCCCGCGTTAATCTCCGAAAATCTCGTAAGAAACCGTGTAAAAAAAACCGCACAAGAAAAAACCGCGTAAAAAACCTTAATGTATTTTGATTTTAATAGAGCTAGAACGTAGAATAAAGCTATTGTTCAAATACCTTTACAACTAGAATTCAAGAACGATTCTTGTTTGTTTACAATTTTGTATCTGCTTTGCTACTAGCTGTACCGCTTGATTTGCAGGTTTTTTTCTCACTATTTCATCGACCCAATTTGAGAACTGTCATCTATGAGTGGGTTCAATGCTGTTGGCACGTTAGGTCCGTTCCGTGAAACTAGCCCCTCCCCCACAGTTTGCTGACTCCTTTTCTGAGTCTGCAAACTCTTCCTTAGCTCGCATGTCTAGCACTGTAACCTTAACAGCTGGTCTACCGTACACGCCTTTCGCCGTCTTAAGCCGGGACGGCTTCGTCCTTGATCGGTGCGGTGCATTGAAGATGCCTCCGACCCCGATCGAGGCACTCCCAATTTTCTTCTCCTTCGGGCGATATGGTGACTGTAACTCCGCTAAGGTACGCTTGACGGACTGCACAAATTGCTCCCAGCCCCCCCCCCCCACCCTCTTTCCCCCCTCATATTGGGAGCTGCCGGTAGATTGAAACGCCAGGTGGTGGACCCCAAACCTAACTCCCGGACCATCTTGTGCTGGTATACACACTACCAAAAAAATCTGTAAAATTACATCACATATGATGTAAATAAAGAGAGGCATCATATATGACGGAATATTCAGTGCAAGTTGGAAATTACACGCCAGTAAAATTTTGCAACGTGTAAAATAAAAAATGATATAAAATTTAGCGACGTGTAAAATAAAAATGATGTAAATTATAAAATCACTGAATGTTGGAAGAAAAACTTTCCAATTGGAATTTGTTTTGTTTTATTTATTGTTAATATGATTCAATACTGGAATTTTCACGTCTCTTAATAAAAATAAAACTCATCTATAATTAATATGATTCATTTTATTAAGCGGCAAAAATTTTTTTACACACATTATATTTTATTTCTTTTATTTTTTCCGCAAAGTCCCGGATCCAATGTTGAACACCGTGGATCCGCTTCCAGAACCGCATCCCTGTTTTTCGGATATCTCCGGGAACCATCAACACCGATTAACTTACTCGCGCGCGGGGAAAATATTTTGGCGCACGACTTGACTTAACAGTTTTTGTCACATTTGTCTGGTCTTGTTCTTCACAGTTTATAATTTTACATTACACAGATAAAAAAATGTAATCCTACATTACAAGTGATTTTACATTTGTGCATCATCGCGCTGAAAAATTTGAAAAAGAGTATAGCATCTTCGCATAGAACGAAAAATTACATGAAAGTGCATGCTGAAACGCAGTGTTGGCATGCGAAGTCTGTTTTTATTTTACATGGTCGTTTTTCTGCTGCTGTTCAGCTTCGTTTTGAATTTAATTGCTGCGCTCAGAAGTCTACATTAAGGTAAGTTAAAATTTAAGTGTTCAACTACTCTGGAGTTAACCAATAGTTTTGAATAACAGTGGTGATGATTGATTGAATGATTTGTTCATTTCTATTTTACAGGAATTCAACAGCTGTGATTGGGTGTCATCCTGCAGCATCCTGGGACAAATCAAATTCACTTCAAATTGGAAGCTGAAAATTTATACTCACAAGCGACGAATAGTGTTACTTCAATTGTGCGGCGGCAAATTCTCAGCTGGCAACAGACGATTCTACAGTCGGGAAAGGTGATTGTGATTGTGCGAATAACGTGTGTGAAATTATGTGTTAGTTATCCCATATTATTAAACAGGTCCTCAGATGAAGTGTAGTTAGATAATTGAATTCAATAAAAGATCTTTGTCTAATTATATTTTTGTTTTTATATTGATTTTTGAACATTTCTTGCATGAATGTATTATGAAACGAGGCTGAAAATGTAAATCTACAGTAAACAATCAACAAGAATGGGGCCGGATATTTACATGCCAAGACCAGTATTCATACATGTAAATACCCGATTCCCTTCTACCCATGCTCTTGCATGTAAAATTCCATTGATATTTTTAAGTGTGTACATTATCACGTTCAGTGTATTGTAATATTTCATGTCGTGTAATTTTGAGAAATTTCCAATTCAGTGTTGTTGAGAATTTCGTGTGACCAAAAAAAAATTGTAAAATAACATCACATATGATGTAACGAAAAAGAAGCATCACATATGATGGAATTTTCAGTGCGAGTTGAATATTACACGTCTGCAATCTTCAACAGACGTGTAAAATTTGAAAGACATGTAAAATATTAAGACGTGTAATATTTAATTTGCACTGAAAATTCCGTCGTATGTGATGCTTCTTTTTATTTACATCATATGTGATGTAAATTTACATCAAATAATCGCGTTCCGTGTCAAGTAATATTTGTGTCATTAGAATTCAGTGCTGTTAAGGATTCAACAGTTTTTATTTTGTAAATTAACATCAATAAATCGCGTTCCATGTCATGTAATAATAAAGGTTTTCAATTTCAGTGTCGTTAAGGATTCAGATTTTTTTTTCTGTGTACAGCCTGCAACGCCTGCTTCAACGCTCCATGGATGACGAAATTGGTTCCCCATTTGCTGTCGCTGCACAAGTTTGAGTTAAAGAGCTAGCTAATAATAAGTACATCCTAAGGATAGAAAGACAAAACAGATATCTTTTCTCAACTCTACGCTCTATAGCCACTTCCATTTCTTCCAAAAGGTCGATACTGACGTGTGCGAACGGTCGAGTCGATGGTGTGACTGATGGATCCACAGGTACACAGAAAAAAAATTTGAATCCTTAACAACACTGAAATTGAAAAACCTTTAATATTACATGACGTTGAACGCAATTTATTGATGTAAATTTATAGATTGAAAAAAGTTGAAACCATAATAGCACTGAATTCGAATGACATGAATTTTACTTGACACGGAACGCGATTATTTGATGTAAATTTACATCACATATGATGTAAATAAAAAGAAGCATCACATATGACGGAATTTTCAGTGCGAATTAAATATTACACGTCTTAAATATTTACATGTCTTTCAAATTTTACACGTCTTTTGAAATTCATAGTCGTGTGATATTCAACTCGCTCTGAAAATTCCATAATATGTGTTACTTCTTTTTCGTTACATCATATGTGATGTAATTTTACAAATGTTTTTGGTCGCACACAATTCTTAACAACACTGAATAAGAAGTTTATTAAAATTACACGTCATGGAATGTGATAACGACATTGAATTTGTGTTTAATCAATATTACATATCCATGTCATGTAAAATTATAAACTGTCATGAACAGGACTATAGACAAAAGTAAACAAAGTGTCAAGTCAAGTTGTGCACCAAAGTATTTGTTTTAAGCAGTTTTCCCGCGAGTGAGGTTCCCGGAGATCTTCGTGAAGCAGGGATGCGGTTCCGTAAGCGGCTCCACGTTATTGAACTTAAGATCCGGGGAAGAAAATGAAAGGGTGAAGTGAATCCTAATAAAAAAAAATTGCGTGCTAATGCTTAACAAATTTTTGTCGCTAAATAAAATAAATTAAATAAGTTATAAAAAGGTTTAATTTTTATGAAGAGATGAGAAAATTTTATTATTGAATCATATAAACAAAAATAAAACAAAACAAATTCCAATTGGAAAGTTTCTCTTCCAATATTCAGTGAGATTATAATTTACATCATTTTTATTTTACACGTTGCAAAATTTTACATCTTTTCTATTTTACACCTTGCAAAATTTCACTGGCGTGTAATTTCCAACTAGCACTGAAAATTCCGTCATATATGATGCTTCTTTTTATTTACATCACATGTGATGTGATTTTACAGATTTTTTTCGTTGTGTGTATATTAATTATAGAAAGATTTTATTTTTAATTAGGAAATGAGAAAATTCCATTATTAAATCATATTACCGATAAATTAAATAAAACAAATTCCAATTGGAAAGTTTTTATTCCAGTATTCAGTGATTTTATAATTTACATCATTTTGATTTTACACGTTGCAAAATTTTACATCACTTTTATTTTACACGTTGCAAAATTTTACTGGCGTGTAATTTCCAACTAGCACTGAAAATTCCGTCATATATGATGCTTCTTTTTATTTACATCACATGTGATGTGATTTTACAGATTTTTTTCGTAGTGTGTAGGCTATCAACCGCAGGAAAACGCGTACAGGCGGTTGCCTTCGATTCGCCATTCGGGTATTGCACGGCGCGTTCAAGCTCCTCTTCGGCGTTCAATTTTGTCTTGTGGTCGCAAGAGGTAATGTGACACGTGTAGTGTACATTGCTAAGCGCTTCTCATGTCCACGCCCCACTGTAGATTGCCCATCCTGAATCTGACCAGGCTTGCCTTCTCGACTTTCCCTGACAATAGATGTGGTCTATTATCATTGACGTCGCTGAGTCAAAGGAGAATTTATCTACAACGAATGTTCGTCTATGATATTATTACGAATGCTACCGATTGTCCGCAACTGCTTTGCTCTTTGAACCTACACGCTCCAGCTCGACAACTTCGTTACCAGACTCTTTTCTGGCTACCAAGAAGCAGAACAGTGTTCGGCCAAAACCATCCACTACAACGATGCTGCCAAGTGTTTAATGATGTTTCTTATTTGTTTGACTTCACTGTATCCAAAGAAAAATTTAAATGTTTGATTCGTGATGTAACCTAATTTTAAGTCAACTTTATAACCTAACTAGCTGATCCCATACGAACTCCGTTTCGCTTTAAAATTGGAATATGTCATGCACAGTTTGTATGAAAGTCAATTGCCAAGCATTTTCCAGATGCACTTCCGAATTCATTGTTAAGTAATAATTGCAAAAATATTTGACGATCACTGTTTCTGTCGTCTGCTACTAAATTTGAAATCCGGAATCAATTGACCGTGTCAAAAATACTCCGTGTATAAATTTCGACTCGATCGTTGCATAACAACGCAATTACAATCTTTGATACCTAAAATTGATTGCCCTTCCTTCAAAACTCCCGTGTGAAAATCTATTGCATAATAACGTCAATATTGCAAACAATGAAAAATAATTAATATGGGCGACCCCTTTCGTCGACCCCTGCCTAAACATTTGACATCTGAAATCGATTGTTCGTTCCCGAAAACTACCGTGTGCAAATTCTCATCCCAATCCGATGTCTAATAACGACGATATTGCAAAACTATTGAAACGTTAATATGGACGACCCTCTTTGTCGGCCTCTTACACTGAATTTAATACCTGAAATCCATTGCTCGTCCCTTAAAACTCTCGTGTACCAATTTTCATCTGAATCTGATGTATAATAACGACAATATCGCATTAACAGTGAGTAGTTAATATGGAAGACCCCTTTGGGCGACCCCTGTTTGTAATTTAGATGAGTGAAATAATAGTTTGTCCCTAATCACTCCTATGTGCAAATTTTCATCTCAATCCGATGTATAAAAACGTCAATATCACTAAGATATTGAAATGTTGATATGGACGACCCCTTTTGCCGGCCCCTTACACTAAATTTGATACCTCAAATCGATTTCACGTCACTCAAAACTATCGTGTACCAATTTTCATCTGAATCCGATGTATAATAACGTCAATATCGCAAAAACAGCGAAGAGTTAATATGGACGACCCCTTTGGTCGACCCCTTACACAAAATTTGACACCTGAAATCGATTGCCCGGCCCGAAAAACTTTCGTGTATCAATTTTCTTATGAATCCAATGTACAATAACGTCAATATTGCAAAAACAGTGAAAAGTTCATATGGACGACCCCTTTTGCCGACCCCTGACCCAACATGTAATACCTGAAATCAATTGCTCATCTCTTAAAACCCTCACGTGCAAATTTTCATCACAATCCGACAAAAAATAACGTCAATATCGCAAAAACAATATTTGTCTTCTATGGACGACCCCCTTCAGAAGGGGTCATCCGAAAATCTGAAAACATTTTTCATCATTCCTGGTCCTAATGAACATCCATGCCCAATTTCAGCTCTCTAGCTCTTAAGACGGCTGAGTCTATAGAGGACAAACAAACAAACAAACAAACAAACAAACAAACAAACAAACAAACAAACAAACAAACAAACAAACAAACAAACAAACAAACAAACAAACAAACAAACAAACAAACAAACATACAGAAATTGCTTTTTATATATATAGATTTAAGATCACGTTAATACTTATGGTCTGTATGACAACCCAGTCAAAGACATCAATAATAATAAATAAATAAATAAATAAATTGTCATGTTTGCATGCTGCAAACCGTTAAGTAGACGAGGTTGGATACTATGATATGACTCCAGATAGGAGTTTTCTGCCTGAAGTTGTTTCTTGTCGAGTTGTTGAGACGGTAGTCGCAGTCCGCTCACTGTTCGTAGATCTCTTAAGGGGGGGGTAGGGTCTAACATTTTCAAAAAATCGATTTTTTTATTTTTTTATTTTCTTATTGTAAAACATTTCAAGAATGTTGTGTCAAATTTTCAAGTCAATTGAAGCAAAACTGTAGAAGTTATAGGCCTTTATCTCCTCCTATCTAATACTGCAAGAAAGCAAAAGCAGAAACTTCAAACGCGTTTTTCTCCAAAGCACATTTTTAAAGTCCGTGGACATCGTCATTTGAAAACTACTTATCCGATTCTTTTCAAATTTGGAACATATTTTCTATATATAAAATACCAGCCCCCAACGTTTTTCTTTTTTGATTTTTTTATTTTGGGGAGATTTTACAGGTGAAAAATGGCGGATTTTTTCGTGAAAAATCGTAGTTTTTACTTCAAACAGCCACAAAAATTTCATAAAAATATTTTTAAGTTAAATAAAAACGTTGGGGTCCAGAAAAACATCTATTAAAAATATTTTGCTCTGATTTTTTGACTTAAGATGATTCTGTGCTGAGATACAGTGTCCACCGCAAATCCTGTTTTCTAAAAGGCATCCTCGAAAATGCTCCGCCACCGGCTCATTTTTCAATTTTTTCTTACGAAAAAATTACTAAATGTTCTTTTAACAATGTTTTGTATAATGCAAAAAATTTAAATACCTACATTTGTTTGAATGATAGCTCCAGAAAAAAATCGTGAAAATAGTACTTTTTTTATACCCGTTAGACCCTACCCCCCCCTTAAGTGAAAGCGCACTCTCGTTAAGCCAGATGCTTTAAAGCTTACACTCTGGCTGTTATCTTCGGTACGGTGTGTGTCTCCAGTCCACTTAAGACTCAAAGGACGAAGTTCTACAATCAGGTTAAGTTCATCCGCAAGATCTTAGCTCATAAGCGGAACCGAGGACCCGTCATCCAAGAATCTCAATTCCGTTCCCATGCATTACGACTGGAACATAGCGAAACAGAACAGCGCTGGACCCCGACACTTTTTCTCCAGTCTGGATGGGCGCGGACTCTGAGTTTAGCTGCATGTGCAGCAATGAGTGATGTTTGCATGCGCATCCACTCCTCTGAGGCGCTTCTGGCATTTCCGGTACTTATTGGCTTCGCAAGTGATCGCCCACCGTCGGTTGTATGACAGCTCTCAAAATCCTTGGCAGTTCGGGAGGAATGTACAAGATCTCCTGCAGATAATACAGGCAGTGGGGTAGGCTCCTCTTTCACAGACTGGTGATGTGCTACCACCTGGCAAATGAGCGCGTTTCTCCTCCTGGGTCAACGTGAGCATTCACGTATGCGTTGGTCTTCCTGCGTGGCTCCTGGTTATGTGACGGTACTTTGGTATGACGCGACTTCGAAAAAGGGTCAGGCGTCTTCGCTTATCTCATAGTTCCACTTGCCGAAAGTCTATAGTTTGAGCTTCCGAACGCTTCTCCAATGTTTTACCCACTGTAATTGCATTGGTCCCGATAGTTTAGGTTTTGAACGTCCAGCGCAAAATCGACCATCGCATTCATGGACTCAGAGTCAACCGGTGGAATGGCAAGAACCCTGTTCTACAGGGATTCGATGCTAAACTTCAGCTGACCAAACTTCAACTTCAGCGCATCCATTGCTCTGTTCACGGTCCTCGGATGTAGAAGAAAACTTCGAACGGCAGCAAACGCACCTTCTTACAGGCAATTCCTCAGTCGTATCAGGTTTTCGTCGTCTGTGTAGCCGCCCATCCGGGTGGTGCTTTCGAAAGTCTTCGATGTCTTCTTCTTCTTCATAGTTCTCGGAACATTCTTCTTCTTCACTTGTAGAATTTTGTTCCTTTTCTTGGCACTTACCACCAGCGATGCCCAAGCAGTTCTGCACCTTGGTATCACCGTCTGTTTTTCTTCGTCTTCGAGATCGACCAGCTTCTCAAGAATGCTGAAGAGCTTCTCTATTAACTTCTTCTTTTCCTCCAGCAGTGTCTGCTCCGATTCTAAGTAGTTGCAACTCTAGATGCTCTTTGGCTAATCACTTTGATTCCGCCGACGTCACTGTTGTGGTTTTAGATAGTTCCGTGGTTCCCACGGGTTTCCTCGATCGAGAATTCTCCATCTTCTTCATTGAAGGTAAAATCTTGGTCTTATTCTCTGTTGCTTTCCTCCGGCTGCGACTTTTCAACCTACCTTGCTGTAGCAGTGTTCCGGGTAACCTTTTCAACACATGCTTTCTTCTTTTTCGCTTTACCGGTCAAGATACCTGTGTTAGTACTTAACTCTCGTTTACTTAAGTTCAACATGTTTTTGGAGAGCCGTGCGCTTGGTTCAATGAATCTTTTTCTCTGAGTTGCTCCCTCCGCTGTTTTATAGTTGGAAACAATGGTGGTTCTTTCCCAGGTTTTGAGATCCATATGCAAGGCACTTCTCGATACTCCGCAGAAATGTTCAGGTCCAATCAACAGTCCCTGAGATTTTTCCCTTGCTAGCTGGTCTGCGTCTTCGTTCCTTAGGATACCGCAGTGGCTTGGGACCCAGTATAAAATACTCTGTCCTTATGGTCAGGATTTTTAATGCAACAATACACTCCCATACTAGCTTCGAGTAACATGTGAATCTACTGAGTGCTCGAAGAGCGGTCTGACTGTCAGAGAACATGTAGATTAGACTGGCCCAAATTTGTATGGGATGATTTTTACAACATTTTTTTCAACGCGGCACCCCCTAGATTGGTGCGGTTAGGTGAAAAAATGACTTTCTGAAAGTTTCAAGTCATTTGGAAGGAGCACGAGCTGGCGCAAAGGACTTGAAATTTGTATGGAGATTTTCGGCAAAATGTATGAAAAATCGACATACTTTCACTCTTTGTGTTGTTAAATATGTTTCCAGTATGCTAGAAAGCTCAGAATTTCAGGAATTGTAGTTCAAACAATGACAAACAAGTTGGTAGAAGATTGTGACGCGATACGAGTTGACTGTGATGAGTTATCCGCAATTGAATGTGTTTTTTTCGCATCTCATTGATATATCGTGAACGGTGTATGGGCTAATAATCGCACTAACTTGATCGCGTCGTCGCACAATGCAGCAGTTTATAGTTTTTCAAACCTTTCTTTCAATATCTGCAAATATATTTGTTATAAAATGAGCTACAACTTTGCCGCAGACACAAACTCTCTATCTGTAATTCTCATTGTGTGACAATGCGATCAATTTAGTGCTAATAATCCACCTTTCTCGATATATCGATGAAATGCGAAAAAAAATCACACATTCAATTGCGGATAACCCATCACAGTCAACTCGTATCGCGTCACAATCTTCTACCAACTTGTTTGTCATTGTTTGAACTACAATTCCTGAAATTCTGAGCTTTCTAGCATACTGGAAAAATATTTAAGAACACAAAGAGTGAAAGTATGTCGATTTCTCATACATTTTGCCGAAAATCTCCATACAAATTTCAAGTCCTTTGCGCCAGCTCGTGCTTCTTCCAAATGACTTGAAACCTTCAGAAAGTCATTTTTTCACCTAAATGCACCAACCTAGGGGGTGCCGCGTGGAATATAAAGATTTTTTTAATTATGGGCCGGTCTAATGTAGATACGTGTGTACCTCCACAGAAAAATTGTTTGACTATTACGTGTCACTGAAACTGCAACCTTTAAAATAAATCAACCTGTAATTAACAAAACCTGTAATTTTAAATTGTTTTCCTTGAAAGTTATCTAAGATTCATTTATTATTACAGCAAATGTCTTGTAAAAAAGTTGTACACTGAAAATTAAATGTCACGTTATTTGTTTTTCGACCTGTAAAATAATTGTAAATGTCCTGCTCCTTTTTGTTACAGGACATTTGCGTAATTTTACAGGAAATAATTTTTGCTGTGTGTATCCTCTGTTCAAAAAGACAAAAGTGCATTTTATAATTGTTTGAATTTCAACTAGGAATACTGTTGATCTTCCTATAGGAATTGAGATCCTGAGTCTAGGTCCGAACCCCCAGCTTAGTTGCATTAACCATTTTTGTCCTATCGCCGAAGAATTAGATCGATCTTAGAGGAACTGCAGGCCCGCCTGACTCCCACACGTTTATATTATTGATAGCTACATTATATGGTATGTCTAGGTAGAATATGAATTTAAGGTGTACTGTAGATTTAAAGGTCCTTTAAGATTCCCCTCAAAGAGAGTTTCGTGTTTGGAGAATCTTAGGACACTACATTCGAATGTGCCTCTAAATTAATGAATTGATGATGTAAATCCATAATATTTAGTAGTTCATTCAGAGACTCATTCGAGTGGATCGTTAGGTAGAATAAAATTATGCATCTTTTGTTATAGAACTTTAGTTGTCAATCAGTATTTCTATTCGGAACTTTTTTCCTAATGGTTTTGTCTTTCATTTTTTTTTTATTTTCTGTGTCTTAAGAACGTTTGTTCGTTAGGCTGTTCCCCATAACGTGACAGTATCATAAATAAGTCACAGCCTACTAACTATATAAAAAAAAACTTTCACATTTGGGGAGAGAGAGACAAAGTTTGATGAAAATTGTTTTGCGTAGTCAACATTAGTTATTTTCCAATATACCTAAATATAGTGTTCAGAACATTAGTTGAGAACTCTGAACGCGCGAGATTTTAATTCTCAAGAGTATTGTATGTAGTTTTATTATTTTGGCTTAAAATAAATAGAAAACAAATTTTTAATATGATTTTACATCACATATCCGAAATCTGAATATGTCATTTTTGTATGGAAATGGGTACAATTGGTATAATTCTAGAATAAAGCTAGAGTATAATCGAGTCCCTGGGTTAAATTCTATAAAAAAATGTATATTTCGACACTGTTGGGAATTTTGTGTTGACGAGTGTTAACAATCTTTAAGAATAAATGACACGTTAGTAATAAAACCCCGAAAAAACTCAGTGTTCTCTTTTAAGTTCAATATAATTTTCGAATTTTTTGGAATTTTAGTGACGAAGTGTGTTGTAATGTTTTACAATGTATAATACCAATAATACATTACTGAAGAAAAAATCTTATTGGTAGATTGGATAACGTAGATTAGATACCTGGAAGGATCAGAACAGTGTTCTGTCGAAGATTTAAAATCTGGCTTTCAAATCATCTTTTATCAGGGCTATTAACAGTTTATAGCGACAGGAGATCATAGTTTTGCAATAAAAGTAGTCGTATCTCAAATTAATAGCATCCATATTGACGAAGTACATTTGAATTCATAAATTGGACAGAATTGTTCCCCTTTTGTCAGAGTGCAATTGCACAATGTAACAAACTCAACAATCAGAAAACTGTAAAAAATTAAGAGTGTCAAATAAATTAAAATGCCACTGGTTTGCCTTAACTCACGTATTCAAATTATCAATAATAAGTGTAAACAAAATCGATGTTGGTCGGTTATCTTTATTGGGGACTGCTTCTATTTTGAACCTTTATCTAATCAATCGTTATGGGAAATCACAACCCACTTGTACTTGTTCCGCTTTCCTCACCCCTCTGTACCCACAGAGACTGACGTTAATTCGCTGAGCGCGACACGGTCATGGTGGGATTAGCGGGAAACAATAATCGAAATGTTGCTTGCGAATTTGTTCCAAACTTTTTTGCTCCAGCTGGAAGTGAAACACAACCTTCAGAAGTTAACCTTGGTCCGGCTAGAGAGGGTGCTCAGTGTTTTGGTTCTGATTTTTTTGGGGTCAGGAAAAGGTGAAAAAATGGTGACTACCAGTGACAATGTTTACGAAGAACGTATCAAACATCTTGAAGCAGAAAAGGCATCGTTGATGGAAAAGAATACACAATTGGAGAAAATGGTTTGTAGAATTTTGATTGAGATTCAACGTTCGTAATTCTTATTTCACAGTTCGGAGTGTTCTTGGAACTATTTTAAAGTTTTTTAGTATAAATGCAATTTTATAATGACGGTTTCACTTTTAGAAAATATCCTACGCAGTTAGTGTCGAAATCATGAAAACAAGCATAGAATCCCTTCAAGAGGTGCTAGTAACGTGTCGTGCAGACATGTTGCTTCAACAGAGCCAAACATCCGTGGAAAGTCACCTCCCGGAATCACCCGTTCCGGATGACGTTATTGGCTCACCTGGTTACCAGGCGAAACTGTATCGGTCTAATTCCACCTTCGCAAATTTAAAAACAGAAATTGACACCCTAAAAGCTCAGCTCGAGATCTACAAGAACGATTTTGCCGAAGAACGGATGGCTCGTTTGGCCGTTCAGGTGGAAAAAGCTCAACTGGAAGCCGAACTGCAGCAGCTCCAGCAACAAAACCGGCAGCTGATCGTTGAGGCGCTTAATGGGTAAGAAGCCAAATAGTCGTTCATTATTTAGTTACACCAATTAAATTCGCTTAGTTGAAGTTGCCAGCAATAATGATTCCAAACTCATATTGACTTTTTTTCCTTCTTTAATCAAACAGTCATGCAGCAGACCCGGTTAGTTCACAGGTCGGCACTAATAATAATCATCGGTCGTCGGCGTCACCAGGAAGTGTGGACCATCAGGCCGGCGCTGAGTCACGGCGGGTTAGAATGGACTCTAGATCGGGCGAAACGTCCCACTGTATGCACTGCAATGCCGATTTCGGGGATATACATTCACTCGAAACGCACATCGAAGAATGTCCGGCGTATTGAGCGCGGCGGCATCAATGGTCAAAGTTGAATGTCAAACACGAATTCCGGTTGCAGCTTTTTTTCGAGTCATGTTTGATTGCATGAGCTTCTTCAAAAAAAAAAAAAAAATCGGGTTAATTCTAAAAGAGCTAATGAATGGTAAATAGTTTTAGTAATGGTAAAAGCATTAAAAGTCGTAATAATATCCGGTATGTTTTTTTTTTTCAAATTTGGAATTTTCGAATTGATTTTTAAGCAGAGAATAAAATAAATTTTAATTAAGTAAATAATTTTCAAGAGGAGAGTAAAAAGCTAAACTAAAAATATTAGGGTGACAATGGGTGTATTGAAAAAAATCTTGATCGGATTTTGAAAATCGACCGAGAAAACTCACCTATGCTAAATCTCAGCTCAAACGGACTTGATTCAGGGGTGCCTCAAAGCGCTCAAAGTTTCGGTTTTTTGACCCTCAATAATCACCCAGGGGGGGACCAAAGGAAATTGGATTAATCAAAATTTTAATTTTTATGCCAAATGACTTAGAAATGCTTGATCTGGTATTATCTCGAAAAACGAATCTATGGACAACAAAATGACTTTCTGGGACTTGGTCTTTTCCCAGACGTCCTAGAGACTCGTTTTTTGGGCAAAACTTTTTGTTCGAGGTAACACCAGATCTTGACATTTCATGCATTTTTAAGTAATTTGACACCAGATTAAAATCTTGATTTTTCGAATTTCCTTTGGCCCCCCTTACGTGATTTTTAAAATCCTTAAGTCGATTTTTGACAAATTAAATTTTCGCGATAACACCAGATTTCGATGTTTTATGCATTTTTAAGTCATTTGGCATCACTTCCATCTGTACCGTTGAGCCGTCAACACGTACGCCGGAGCATCGTATCGTTGCTGTGTAGCTGCAGGAACATTTTACATTATTTATTTTTTCCTTACCTGTATTTCAATCAGCACTTTTCAGTGCTTAAATTATTTTCATTTTCTTTTATTCATATTTTCTCTTTTCTTTCCAGCATGGGGAAGTCTTCGGCCGGCTCAAGGGCCGGAAGAAAACGGATTGCTGAACCTAATCCAGGGCCATCTGCCAAAAAAGTTGAAATTTCCAATTCATTCGATGTCCTTCATAACATCGGTGATGAGGAAATATTCATATTTAATTCTGATAAGAGTACTAAGAAACCTTCTTCTTCTTCTTATACTCTTAAAAACGAAAAGATTCCACCAATAACGGTCACGATTCCTGACTTCAATGCCTTTCGAAAAGAAATCGTCACTTCCGTCAAGGATGTGAAGATTTCTTTTCAGATCGGTCGAAGGGGAACTGCTCGTATATTAGCGGAATCTTTTAATGATTTTCAAAAAATTTTAAATTATTTGAATAATAAAAAACACCAATTTTTTACGTACGACACTAGAGGTGATCGTCCTTTTAAAGTTGTACTTCGTGGTCTCACCGGCGATCAGACACCGGATGAGATCACAAATGAATTAAATTCTTTGTTAGGTTTTTCTCCAATTCAAGTAATTCAAATGAGGAAAAGAACCAACACGAATAATACCAGTAGTGTTGGTTTTGCTCCTGAACTTTATTTGATCCATTTTAAAAAGGATCAGGTTAATAATTTGAAAATTTTGGAAAAGGCTCGTCTTATGTTTCATTGTCGAGTAAAATTTGAACCTTTTCGTAAATCACATACCAATTTTTTACAAAATATTACGCAATGTCGTCGTTGTAAAGCTTTTTGTCATGGCACTAAAAATTGTAGAATGAATGCCAGATGCATGTTTTGCGGCTCATTTGATCATGAAAAATCTAAATGCCTTTTTGGTGGTGATAAGCCAAAAACAGAATTTTTTAAGTGTGCGAATTGCGCAGGTAATCATTCCTCGAATTCTCTAGATTGTCCCGTTAGGGCAAAAATTGTTGCTTCTAGGAAAAACCCCAAAGTTTCCAGAAAAGTTTCTTCTCCTCCTTCCTCTTTTTCGTCTACACACGTCAGACCGGCAAACAACCTGCCTGTTCGCAGTCTGCCTCGGCCTACATTGGAATCACGGCTGGGTAATACCCGAAGTGATTTTAATGTTACCTGGGCTGATTCTGCGCCACAGACTCGTTGTTTATCGTTCTTAGAGGTGGTTGAAAATGGGTTGCCCTCTTCAGGTTTAACTAATAAAAATGGGAAAAAACCAAGTCTCAACGTTCATGCGAAGGCTTGGGAAAATCCCCGAAATTCAAATACTTTTTCTTCTCCTTCCTCTTCTGATTCTAACAATTTTGTTGATTTGGGTGAGATTACTGAGGAAAAATTAAAATTTTTGCATCAAAATTTAATGGAAATGATGCAACTTATGTTGAAAGCAAATTCAATGTTTGAAGCTTTCCAAACTTCTTTTAATTATGCTAACAAAATTATTATGACTTTACGATTCCCTCATGTATCCAAATAGATGTTTAAATATTATGAATTGGAACGCTAGATCTTTGCTGGCTAACCAAGACGAGTTCTTTTTATTTTTGAAAACTCAAAACATACATATTGCTGCCATCACTGAAACTTTTTTAAAGCCAGAAAATAACATGAAAAGCAATGCTTTCTTTTAAATTTTACGAAATGATCGACTTGATCGACAAGGTGGGGGTGTAGCTATTGTCATCAATAGTCGTCTCAAATTTAGACTTCTTCCTTCTTTCAATACAAAATCTTAGAAACAATTGGAATTGAATTAGAAACTTCTATGGGGAAAATTATAATTGTTGCCGCATATTTGCCTTTTCAATGTAGCGGTGAACAGAAAAATTTTTTGAAGGGAGATTTACAAAAACTCACCAGAAATAAATCTAAATTTTTTATTATTGGTGACTTTAATGCAAATTACCGATCTTGGAATAATATTTCATCAAATTCAAATGGGAATATTTTGTTTAATGACTGCTCTGCAGGTTATTATACTGTTGAATATCCTAATGGGCATACTTGTTTTTCTTCAATTAGAAATCCCTCCACAATTGATTTGGTTCTAACGGATTTAGGCGAGCATTGTAGTCAATTAGTTACTCATGCGGACCTCGATTCAGACCACCTTCCAGTAACATTTTCTTTATCCCAAAGTCCCATTGAAAACCCTTTAAAATCAACTTTTAATTTTCAAAAGGCTAACTGGGAGCGATATATGAATTTTATTGAACGTAATTTAGATGTAAACGTTCCATTGAATTCAATAGAAGATATTGATTTGGCTGTAGAAAATTTGACAACTTCAATAGTCAATGCTAGAGCCGCTTCAATACCTAAAGTTAAACATAAATTTAATCAACCTTTAATTGATGATGATCTTCAGTTTTTGATACGACTGAAAAACATTCGTCGACGCCAATTTCAACGAACTAGGGATCCTTATTTGAAATTAATTTATTGCGACCTTCAAAAAGAGATCAAACGTCGTTTAAATTTCATTCGTAATGAAAATTTTGCTAAAGCAGTAGAGGACATAAAACCCTACTCAAAGCCATTTTGGAAATTAACTAAAATTCTAAAAAAGCCCCAGAAGCCAATTCCTACTTTGAAAGATGGGGATAAACTTCTTTTAACTAATTCAGAAAAAGCTCAAAAATTAGCCCAACAATTTGAGTCTGCTCATGATTTTAATTTAAACGTTGTAAGTCCAATTGATGCTCAAATTTCCCTAGAATTTGATGATATTCTTTTTAAGCAAATTGTGTTTGAAAGTTCTTGTGAGACAAATATTGATGAACTTAAATTGATTTTCAAAAAATTTAAAAATATGAAAGCTCCGGGGGAAGATGGGATTTTCTATCTATTATATAAAATTCTCTTGTAACGGTGTTTGTAGTACTACTCCTCCGAAATGACCCAACCGATTCAAATGAAATTATTTTTAGAATATTCTGTGGGCATGCGAATCGGTTTATATCGAATAAAAACAACAAAAAGTCGCATCAATTGTCCGTTATCATTAAATTTGTAATAAATTGAATTAAATTAAAGTCATGGCCTTCAATTTTTTCGAGATTTTCTTTACTTTGGGCGCCGGGCGGGCAGTTTGTTTTTCGTCTCCAAGGTCCAGGCGTCGCAAGCAAACGTCGTAGGAGGTTAGTAACTATGGCATAGCATACTGTTTAGTGGGAATATTTGGGCGCGCATTTCTCAACCAAGCATAATTTCGATGCATGTGGTGACCACATGAAGCCTAGATGTGTTTTTTCTTCTTGATTCCTAGATCATTTGTACAGCACATATGTAGTAATGAATGACGCCCAGATGTGACCCAGATTAATATTTTGCCGATAAAATCAAAACCATTCAAACGATTTGAAAAAATTAAAACTTCAATTCGTGTTATTTCAAGAAGGAATTGTTGTCTAAATAATATGAATTTAGTACTGATGCGTATGAAATAATGGTATGACTCTTTGCGGACTTTTGAAAAAAGAAAAGTGGAAAGACTTGGTTTATAATCCAAAACGCTAGAAATATTTTTCAAACATGTACAAATGTGCTTCACAGAAGTTGTATCATGCGCCATTAAATTTATAGAACAACCACAAAATCCGTTGCAAATGAACAGACACATGAACTGAACAAAAGCCTGTACTTTAAAATGGGTTATATGAGATTGATGTTCATTTGAAGGCCGAATGCAAAGAAGTGCAAACGTTCAACATTTACAAAAAATGTATACATGATTTCTAAATTTATAAATGGTTGGGCCCAAAGAAACAATCTGACTAAATAAACTTAACTTTTTTTTAAATCGTTCACCAAAAAACTGTTTACAGGTTCCCTGTTTGTTTATACAGAGTTCAAGTACGTACTTAACATAAATGTGTGTTTTTGTTTAACATATTTTGGTTACGTAGGTGAGACTTTAGATCCGATTTTTTGTTGACATATTTTTTTTTGTGATTGATATTCCAGAAGCATAATTTTATTAAGTAGCAGTAGCTGAATTTTTTTTTTGATAAGTTTTTGTTATGACCTGAAAGTGTTGAAAATAATATTAACTCCTGTCATTTCACACGGTGAAACAAGTGGCAATGCGCCTTTAAGTCATGAAACATATTCCATTTTTTCTCTAAAATAGTCAGATAGGGTAGGTATCCCGAGTGTTAAATCTGAACGGATAATTAAAATTTTTAAATGTTGAGGTAAATTTACATGAAAATATCCAGAAAAAAGAATGAACTCATGAAATCATCGTAGCCTTGAAAGATAAGTTTTTTTTATGTATTTAATTTTTTAAAACCTGCATTCCAATTAAATCTAATTGATTCTTGAAAATATCACATAATCTTAAACAGAATCGCAAATCACCTTCAACACTGTTCAGGAAAATTTTAAATCAGACAACAATGGTTTCAATTGGCAGGTATGTATTTAAGGATAAAAAAGAAGATAAAAATGCTTTAATTCGGTTGAATAATAAAAAAATTAATCATATCTTTTCTCCTTTCAAAAGCAAATTAAATTTCTTCAAATTAAAATCTTTGAATAATAACCCAATAAATCAAGACTTCTTGATTTAACTAGCATTTTTTGCTAAAAAAAGGGCGAACCTTTTTTTTTGGACATGATTTTGATGAAAATATGGATATAAATAACCACTGCTTCCAAATGTGAGGAAAGTGAAGCTGCTTGAAAATGGTTTGAAAAAAATCATCTCTAATGTTTTTATTTCTTCAGTTCTAAAAAATATACCATCAAAAGCTACTCGGGAGCTAAAAGTGCTGCGCTAGGCAGAATATTGAGCAAACACTCCAAAAATTGTCCCGATATTCTAAATTCTTCTTCCATAAAGTTTCATATGCAATAAATTCCAATAAATGAGAAATTTTTGATTTCGATTTAAACCTTAAAGTGAACTCGAGCAAAGCGGAGTCAATCAACTAAATTGTATACAATAAATGAAACATAGATATAATCAACATATGTTATTTATGGAACAAGTAATAAAGAGTGGATTTTTTTTAGCATGAGGTTTGCCAAGTTTGATGGTAACGTTGAGTGCTGAAAAAATCGAATTTGCAACGGGAAGCTGATACCTGATATCATTCGGCAATATTCAAAGCATCCGAATCAAAGAAATGTAAATGAAAAGGATTCATGTGAGATGTATGTGAAATTTATTGGAGATATTTTTTGAATAATCTGTTAAAAGACCCGTACAATTGAGTTAAAATTCCTAGATTTGATCCCGATATAATTGAGCGGGCCAATTCGAGAAAACGGAAAAGATGGGTATGTTTAAAAACTAGGACATGTTCAAGAAAGCGAGACGATTAACAACTCAAGATTTGATGCTTTTTTTAAGTCAAACAGCGAAAAAAAAACTTGAAATCGACGCCAAGTTTAAAATGGTAAGACAAAGTTTACCGGGTCTGCTAGTATTCTTATAAAAAAGTTGCCTGAAAGCACTTTAAATTTTTTAGTTAAAATCTTTAATAAATGTTTTCACTTGGCTTATTTTCCCAATAAATGGAAAAATGCCAAAGTAACTCCAATTTTAAAACCTGGAAAAAGTGCTTCAGAGCCTTCAAGTTATCGACCAATTAGTTTGCTTCCATCTTTAAGTAAACTATTTGAGAGAGTTATTTTAAATAGAATGATGATTCACATTAATCAGAATTCTATTTTCCCTGATGAACAATTTGGTTTTCGTCATGGGCATTCTACTACACATCAACTTTTGAGTGTAACTAATATGATTAACGCTAGCAAATCTGAAGGTTATACAACTGGTGTTGCTCTTCTAGATATTGAAAAAGCTTTTGACAGTGTTTGGCACAAAGGTTTAGTAGCTAAATTAGCTCGATTTGATTTTCCTGTATATCTCACCAAAATTATTCAAAATTATTTGACCAGCCGAACCTTACAAGTAAGCTATCAAAATTCATGCTCTGAAAGGACACCCATTAGAGCTGGTGTCCCTCAGGGCAGTATACTTGGGCCAATCTTATACAATATTTTTACTTCTGATCTTCCTGATGTACCAGAAGGAAAAGGTAGAAGATTATTTGCTGATGATACTTTGCTTTCAGCCAAAGGTCGAAATTTACGGGTGGTACGCAGTAGATTGCAACAAAATTTAAATTCCTTTTTGAATTACTTGAAAATGTGGAAAATTTCTCCTAACGCTTCCAAAACTCAACTTATTTTATTTCCCCATAAGCCAAGAGCTCAATTTTTAAAACCTAATGAAAATCATTCCATAACTTTTAATGGGGTTTCATTAGAATGGTCTGATCACGTGAAGTACTTGGGACTTACACTTGATCGGAATCTTACTTTTAAAAATCACATTGAAGATATTCAATCTAAATGTAATAAATACACTAAATCGCTTTATTCTCTCATCAACAGGAAATCCCGATTGTGCCTGAAGAATAAGATGCTTATTTATAAGCAGGTATTCCGACCAGCGATAATGTATGCAGTTCCGATTTGGTCTAGCTGCTGCGCGACGAGGAAGAAAGCCATTCAGAGGATTCAGAACAAGGTTCTGAAAATGATTTTGCGGCTTCCACCTTGGCACAGCACCGAAGATCTTCATCGGATTGCGGGCATTGAATCGATCGAAGAGATGGCCAACAAAATCATCTCCAACTTTAGAGGCAAATCGATGCAGTCTTCCATCGCAGAGATTCGTTCTCTCTACAATTAGTTTAATTTTAGGATAGTTTTAGTTTTTAGTTGTAAGTTTAAAATTTTTTTGACATTACAGGATGTTCTCCTACAAAAAATACTTGATTGTGCTCAGCAAATTTAAGTTGAATAAATAAACTTTAGTGATTAGTAAACTATAGGGCTCTGGACAGTTCATTATTGAACTGAACACCTAATTTAATATAATAATGTAATATAAATGTAATGATGAATTGGTACGAATAAAGACATCAGCAGCAACATGTGAAAAGGGTATAAAAGACAAAGTAAACAAAACCGGTTTTCAGTGGATTCTAATAGCCCAATATAAGCTCTACTTAACACAAAAACCGTTTTTAGTTTTTCAGTTTTCGTAAGATTTATAATGCAGTTTGAGTAAAGGATCTAAAAAATTTAGAGCCATAAAATGACATTATCCTCACACAGATTGTTTTATACACCCTTTACTCCACAACAAAGCAAACGGTCTAGATGCAAAACATTAAAAGGGGAAGAATGCGGAAGCTATTCACTCACTCCTATAGCGAGAACCATAAGCCTTTGTCAAAAAATAGGGGAAATTTTATCTCCATCTCACTCACACATATGAGACATACAGTACAAAGCGAAGGGTGTATAAAACATTTAGACGAATTTCATACTCCAGCTAGGGTCTATAAACAATTGCGGGCTATTTTTTCATGATAACACCGTCGTATCGATAAAAACATATTTAAAATGATCCTTCGCACCGTTTTGACCATAAAGACTTGGGAGATTCCTCGTGAATTTTAATTAGCGATTTAAAAAAGATTGCAAAATTTTCAAACGCGTTTTTCTTGAAACGTCATAAATGAACATAGACCCTTTTCTCGTGTTGCTGCTGACATAATTAAAAAAAAAAAAAAAAAAAAGTCATTTGGCATCAAAATTAAAATTTCGATTTTCCCCGATTTTCTTAGGTCTCTTCTCTGGAGATTTTTCAAGTAAAAAAATCCAAATTTTGAGCGCTTAGAGGCACCCCCTAAATCAATTTCGAATGAGCTTAAAATTTTGCACAGGTCAGTTTTTTGGGCCAATCCACAAAATGTATATGATTTGCCAATTTCGACATGATTCATTTGGCTGCCACCCTAATAAATATCTATCAAACTTTGGAGAATTACAATGGAACTTTTACGTTAATATTTATGTTTAAATACTTCAATAAACTCACGCACTCTGTAACAGTTCTTGTCTACTTTAATAGGTTCGTTTCTTGCATCTTACAAAAGATTTGACTCAAGAGATTTATTCATTGCAAGATCACTACCTTGACCTACTGTTTGCTACACAAACCCCATAATCCAACAGTAAACTTGGACATAAAATGCACTGACAATGTTAATCTTTGCCTCTTCACAAATAGAATACTCATCATGATTTCAAAAAACGCAGGGTGAAAATTAGCAAAACTTACCAACGGGAAAATGAAACACAACAAACACACCGTTTATTTTCAAATAAACAAACTTTCCCGAGCACGTGAGCTAAGCTTGTACCGAATGTTGAATGCAAGGTTGTTGAACTTACGAACCTGGCGGTGACTAGCACAAGCTGCTTGCAACGACGGGGTGTCGGACTTTCAACGGATTCGAGTTGCTTCTTGCTGCATAAAAATGGTTATGGATTCAGAATTTCAATTCGGAATCGGAATTTGGACGGCTTGATTCAAAGGCTTTCTCAGACAGGGTAGAATGTAATGTTTTACTGATCATGTAAGCTTGACGTCACAATGCTTGCAAAACATTTTTTTGGTATATTGAATGTAAATTTAACGGTTAATTGCGCACATTAAAAAAAAAGTTATGAATCTAACGTCCAGAATTTAAATCGCCACATTTCAAACCTTATCAAAATTTCAGAAAAGTATAAATTCATTAAAATAAAAAAAATAGCTGTTTTTGATTTTTTAAATTTTGGTTTCAATTTATTTTAGAGCGATTGAGTTTGCATGACAGTTTTGAAACACGGTTTTGCACAGCGTTGTGACGCCAAGAAATTTTAATATCAGCTACATGAAATAAATCAAAGTATTATCTTAAAATTAATGATTGATTTAGTAAGAAAAGCTCAGAAGCTTAACAAATAATGTGATTTGAATATGGAACAGATTGATTTATTCTCAAACAATTAAGTGCATCGAATCCTAAAAGTCCCATATAAGCAGATAAGGTTTGCAACATTGCGCGCGCATATCAACTCGAAATGTGGTTGTGCAATCTCGTGAATATTATTAAAAAAAAAAAAATTATGCCTAGACAAATATTTCATCCCAAGGTCCCATTCGATAAGGACTATCATAAAAAAAAAAAGATATTTAGTTTCAAAAATTTGCTTCTGAAGGGTCAATTAACGGAAAATAGATAAATGATCGTACATCGACGTTTAGAAACCTATTTTTGAAGCTTAATAACTGTCTTATGATAATTCTAATCGTTCTAATTCGTTCTTCAGACGAAATATTGTCATTAGGCCGGAACAAATTTCAAATCCTTCTTCAATTTCCTCCTTTCTCACTTGAAGTTGGAACATCGCGATAAAATAAAATCAAGAATACAAAAGGTGATAAAACACTCATCTTCCATAATTTGTTTCTCACTTTGGTAAACTTTCGGATATTTGATAAATTCTTCGGAACTTTCATAAGTTACTTCAAACTTTATTTGTTCCCCCCTTCTGTTTTTTTTTTTGGAAACCTCGAAGGGTGAAGAAATTGATATTTGTTCCGGCCTAAATGAAGCTTTAAAAACATTCAAATTAAAAGAAAAATCGGTTGGTGAAGACCAAAATAATTGGTGAAAAACTGTTTTTTTTTATTCCGAAAAAACTTCACACAATTCCATACACCCTTAAAGTTTGTTGCGCAACCCCTTTCCGTAGTATAATCTGGCCCAAATTTTGCATGGGACCTTGTGCTAGTACATATTTTAAGTTGTTTAATTTTGTAATTAAGTTAAAAGTCTCTTTCGAAGGATTTTATGTGAATATGGGTTCGATTTGGATTTTCTAGTAGCATTCTTCGAGGTGTAAATTTCAATAAAGGACAGTGTTTTACAATAATTTTATAAGAAATTTATTTTCTATGAAAGTCCTATGAATTTGTTTGATATAAAATGTTAATCTATAAAGTTTACCATGTTCAAATATTTTTTGAATCTCATTGCATTTATTTCATGGATACTTGTTCTGTTTGAACATAAAGCCAGCAAGTAATAGAAGCTATTAGCGGGTTTTTATTCTAATAAAGATATATGAAGAACTAAATCATTTGCAAGATTTTTATTCAAATCACAAATAACTACACTGCCGACCAAAAGTTTCATTCAAGAAATCGTGAGCAAAACCTTTTCTGTATGTTTTTTAACAAAGTGTTAATGTTGAGTTTATATTACCTAAACTAAGATTAAAGTCAAGACATTTTCCAAAAACTGAACTTAAAATTCAACCCAATCATCTCAGAGTGGGGTGTACCGAATTTCAAAATTCGAGTTGTATTTGAATCATTTTTTCAAAACACATTTGTTTAATTTTGTGCAACAAATTTGCAATATACTTTAAATATATGAAATAGCTACTTAAGTTATCGTCCAAAAGTTTGGAATCACCCCGTAGTATGGTGTAACTGCCAAAAGTTTGGGATCAATCTTATGAAACTTGCATTTTTATTTCACCGTATCTCTGTTATCAAACAACCTATTGTTTATCTAGTACCTAAGCTGATTTGGGAGCTAATGAGTTGAACTTGCTTTATGGATATTTAGTTGAAAATTTTTTGAAGACTAAATTCTTTAGAACCTTAGCTAAAGTTTGATGATTTTTTGGAAAATTTTCACAAAATAGTCCGACCGTTAAAAAACTAAGCAAATTTGTTTTGACCATAACTTAGTTGAATTACAAGTTATCGTATTGGCTTGTTTGCAAGTTTATAAATAGCACTTAAATTGGGAGGCTTAGCTAAAAAAAAATTATAACAGATGATTATCACCAGAACGTTAACAAAAATCAGAACATAAGTTTTAAAATGAGTATGAAGTTGTGGTGATAACATAAATCATATGATTTCAAGGTTTTCACCTTCATTAACTATATCAAAAGTAAGTGCAGGTCATAAGCTTTCAAAAAAGCCCAACAGATCTATAATAACTTGAAAGACAACCAAGTTATGGTCAAAGCAAAATTGCATATTTTTTTAACGGTCGGACTATTTGGTGAAAACCATCACAAAATTATCAAACTTAGGTTTAATGAAGGTTCAATGAAGTAAGTCTTCAAAAATGTTTCAACTGAATAATAAAGCAAGTTCAACTGATTAGTTTCCAAATAAGCTTACTAGATAAACAATAGGTTGTTTGATAACAGAGATACGCATGAAATAAAAATGCATGTTTCATAAGATTGATCCCAAATTTTTGGCCGTTACACCATACTGCAGGGTGATCCCAAACTTTTGGCGATAGCTTAAGTAGGTAGTTATTTTATAAATTTTCAATAAGTTGCAAATTTTTTGCACAAAAATAAATAAATGCGATTTTATAAATATGAAAAAAAGGATTTGAATGCAACTCGAATTTTGAAATTTTGTCCACCCCACCCTGAGAAGATCGGGTTTGAATTTCAAGTTCAGTTTTTGGAAAATGTCTCAACTTTAAGTTAAATTTAAGTCATATGACCTCAATATTAACATTTTGTAAAAAACATACAGAAAAGCTTTCGCTCACGATCTCTTGAAGGAGATCAAAATAATTGCAATATGTCATAAGATGGCTGAGATACGGCCGATCAAAATTTTCATGTTTTTGAAGGGGTGATCCCAAACTTTTGGCCGGCAGTGTACATCATTCACAAACATTCTTTTAAAAAATCGATGAGGATTTCATTTCGATGATAGTTTGGTTATTCTCGAATCAAGTTTTCAACATGCTCAATTTTTTATGCTTTTCGTTAAAAATTTGATTATTGAATTCAAATTGAAGCGTATGGTTATGTTAAACTTGTACTGAAGAAATACTGTATAAGGTTATCATTTCGGGAAATTCCGGGCATTTGATTTCAAAATTGACGACCATAAATTCGGGTGATATTCGGGCAAATTTTGTCAAAACTCAGCTCAACAAAAATCATTTAAAAGATTTTTTTTTCATCCAAGCTCATCGACAGATTTTCAATCGTATTCTAGGCTTCCGAAAACTTTTCATGTTTATTTTTAAAAAATTTGCTCAAAAATGTCGTTTAAAATTGTACATTACAATTTGTTTCTTTAAGTGAATAAATCCGGGTATTTTTCAATGAAATCCGGACAACCAGGCCGGGCCGGACTGTTCCAAAATTTTGTATTAAATATCCGGGCAATCCGGAAACCCTACTCTAAACGATGTTTTTCATATATTTATGGAACAAATTCATGAATTTTTCTTGTTTATATTGTAAGAAGTACGAGTTATTTGAAATGTTGCGTGCACTGCTCTCGTGAATTTTCGGTGGATTCTGGTATACTTCTACAATCACTCTACACTCAGTTTCTAAGAAAATTAAAAACGGTTGCGCATTTTGTACCGCAACTTCTAGTGTACTGATGACCATTATGGGAAGCTTATGTTTCTCTGAAGTGCCGATATGAACAATCAAATTTTCATCTTCGCTTCACGAATAGTAGTAATCGAATGTTATCATCCGTCTGTAGACTTGCGCTCGGGCGATTCAATAAACACTCGGAATGGTAACTATCAGCTTTGTTTGAAAAAATGACTTCGCATTAAATGTTTCTCGTACTGGCATAACCGAGCTAAAGGTTTTAAAAATAATGACGGTCAGATGATTACTTTAAGGAAGTTAAACAAACCTTTTTGTTTAAAATTGCATCAATGGAAGAGCTCTGGAAAAGTTCCAAATTTTAACATTTTATAAAAAATAGTAAATTTGGATGTTGGACACTCTGGCAATCAACTTCAACATTTTTCCAAGTATTATGAAATGATCAAAGTTTGCGATAATAACGTGTTGTGCAAATATACTCGAGAAGTATTTAAAACAAATGCGTTGTCAAAAGAAAGCCAACGTTCATTACAACTTCTAAAAAGAACGAAACAAGGCGAACCTGACCTAGAAAAATATCTGAGCGGGAAAAAATGGATCGTTGGATTGGAAAAGTAGCTGTAGTTACCGGAGCCAGTTCCGGAATTGGAGCTGCAATCGCCAAGGATTTGGCCTCGGCTGGAATGATTGTGATTGGATTGGCCCGGCGAGTTGAACGTGTCGAGGCTTTGAAAAAAGATTTACCGAAGAAAGCTTCCGGCAATCTGCACGCTATGAAGTGTGATGTTTCGGACGAACAAAATATTCTCAAAACGTTCAAAACGATTAACGAAAAATTCGGTGGTATTGATGTTTTGCTTAACAATGCCGGAATACTGAGGCAAACGGATTTACTCGAGGCAGGAAACTCTCAGATGCTGAAGGAAGTTTTGGACACCAACGTTATGGGACTAGTGATCTGCAGCCGTGAGGCGTTCCAATCGATGAAACAAAGATCTGTCGATGGGCACATCATTCACATCAACAGCATAACCGGTCATCACGTGGTGAATTTTCCTAAGCTGAGCATGTATCCTGCTTCGAAATTTGCCGTTACGGCTATCACCGAAACCATGCGCAATGAGCTGAGAACGGCGGAAACTAAAATCAAAGTTACGGTGAGTTAAAAACCAAAGTTTTAGAATTTTTTGAATTACTATTACAAATTTTCCAGAGTATAAGTCCGGGAGCAGTCAAAACAGAAATCATCGAGGGACTTCCATTGGATTTTCAAATGCTTGAACCTGAGGATATTTCGGCGGGCGTTCTATATGTACTTGGAACTCCGCCAAGGGTTCAAGTGCACGAACTTATGATCAAACCAGTAGGTGAACCGTACTAGATTTTAAGTGAATTGTTTGAGTGACACCGTTGAAATTTGAACATCTTTTTTCATGTAAATTAAAACAAACAATTATAGTACATGTATAGTGATGCTATTCGGATTAAAATGATCAGGTTTAAAACAGTTGCTTTATCTTTCATATGATGCCGTGCCAATTTTCAGATCTTTTGAAAAATTCTCGTGTTTAATCTCAACGACGCAACGCTAAATTCTGTATGTGACTTCGACAGCAGTTCTACTTTTTGGATCTTAATTTAAACAAGTGTTTCGTTTATGTGTTAATATTTTTTTTAACTAAAAACGTATGGTAAGTATTACACTGTGCCACATCTGAGAAAACCTCCCAAAGAGGATCTTGGGAGGATCAACTTTTTGTACAAGCAAAGAATTGCTATATTATTTAAAATCACGTAAATGTTTTTAGTTTTCTTTTTACAATATTCTTAAAAAGTATTTTTTTTTAATTTTTTTTCTTAATTACCAGCTACAGTGATAAAAAATCTTTTTTTTTTTGCAAATGCAAATTCAATAATCTCATTTTAAAATTTTCAGAATAATTCACGTTCCATTAAGGAACCAAAAAGTTCGTAAACAGTTCCTCGTGGAAGCAAAAAGTTCCTAGAAAGTTCATTAAAAAGCACAATTGTCAAAAATGTACTTGCAACTGCTTCTAAGCTCCTAGAACGTACACAAATGTGTTATAAACCTTTTTTAGTCCTCCCATGTTCGTCCATTTGGCTGAATAAAAGGTACTCGGGAAGGTTTCCCTCGAGTGCTTTTTATCGAACTTTGGACGAACAAAAGAAAAAAAAAACAAACAAACCATGTTCAAAATAAATTCTTTATGTGACTTTTGGTTACTTGGGTAATGATTGATGCGAATATTAATAACATACGCTTATGTTTTTTTTTATGAAAAAAAAGGTAATAAAAATGGTTGATTATAAAACAATTTTACAAAAAAAATTCTATAAACAGATTTCCAAGCAAACAGAAATAAACTAAATTTTTATCACCAAACAGTTAAGGAAACAGCATATTGAGAAACTTTATAAACTTATTGATAATTTTACTTAAAAAAAAACTCATTTAACACAAAGTTGCGCCCCCGCTCGTCTTGTTCCTACCGGATTCGTAGTGAACACCTGTTTTGCAGGACAGTCGTCCGGCATTCTCGCAACATGTCCCGCCCAGCGTATCCGGCCAGCCTTAACCACCTTCTGGATACTGGGTTCGCCGTAGAGTCGCGCGAGCTCGTGATTCATCCTTCGCCTCCACACTCCGTTCTCCTGTACACCGCCAAAGATGGTTCTTAACACTCGTCGCTCGAATACTCCGAGTGTACGCAGGTCCTCCTCGAGCAATATCCATGTCTCGTGCCCGTAGAGAACAACCGGTCTAATGGGCGCCATATACAGGTTACACTTCGTGCGAGGGCTAAGTCTTCTCGACCGCAGTTGCTTGTGAAGTTCATAGTAGGCACGACTTCCGCTGATAATTCGCCTCCGGATCTCACGGCTGGTGTCATTGTCTGCGGTCACCAGTGAGCCGAGATAGACAAAGTCTTCGACTATCTCCAGCTCGTCGCCGTCGATCGTGACCTTGTTATTACTGGACAAGCGGGTTCGGTCGGTCTCGGATCCGCAGGCCAGCATGTACTTCGTCTTGGACGTATTAATCGTCAACCCAATCCTTCCTGCTTCGCGTTTCAGTTTGCGGTAGATGTCTTCCACCACCGCAGATGATCTGCCGACTATATCAATGTCATCGGCAAAGCTGATAAGTTGACTGGATCTGTTGAAAACCATGCCCCGCATTTCGCCCACCGCTCGTCGAATAACACCTTCTAGCGCCACGTTGAACATCATGCAGGATAGACCTTGTCGAAGCCCCCTGCGCGATTCGAATGAACTCGACAATTCACCCGAAATCCGCACACAGCACTGCGTTCCATCCATGTTCGAAATTATTTATCTCTTTTACTCGACTATTAAAATTATTTATCAGAATTTGTCCTGATTTTTGAGAGACGAGTATACTTTCCGAAACAATACACAGAAAAGTGCTAGAGTGATTTGAATTACATGGCGTATATAATATCTAATTGCATTAAAACGGATTTTTTCCATGTAGTAATATTTTAGTTAAAAAGTAGATTGATTATTGGCTTAGTTTTTTATAAGTGCGAAGTTTGAGACAAAATTTGTTGATTTGCGGTAGTGAAGAAATTTCAAACACGTCCATTTAAGCATGTTATGACGCGTGTGCAAATAGGTTGCCTTGGTAACCTGTGGAATGGTCATGGATTTTTTGGAGTTTCGAAATAAAATCAGCGCTTGCTTCGACGGCTTTGTCCTTCAAGTGGGTAGAATTGTGAGGTGCAGGTGGTTGTTTTGCGAAAGTGAATCAAAAAGAAATGGAACAGGAAATTAAAGGGAATTGCCAGAAAATGACACTCAAGATAGACCGGCAAGATAGTGGTGGGAGAAATCGATCACTCACTTGTCAATTCTTAAAAAATATTGTGCTACCAAGAAGATTGAGGTTTAGGCTGCGGTAAGATTTGAGTGGTTTGAAGGCAAGGTAAGGTAATGTAAAAGGTAAGATTTGGGTTTTTTAAGAAGGTAAGATTGTTTCATTTCATATAAAAAATATAAGAATAGTAAATCACTTACCAACCGGACAGGTATCTAAACGTGTGCGTAATACCTGTCATTAATTTGTAACATTAAAAATGTTATTGATTTTATAACGGTTGCGTAAGTGGTTGACCTGCTCATCCAAATAACACATACATTTACAAATACTACATTCATACCATAACAGTTCAAACGAAGCCATGGTGTCGGGTATGCGGTGGTTTGCATTGAAGATTTGCCGAACTAAAGCTTAGTTCTTTTAGAAATGGGACAGTTACAAATGCCTGTATCTCAAAAACCATTCGTTTGAACGAAATACTTTCTATGAAGGAAAAGTAGGCAATGTTATGATATTTCATGAAAAAATTTGAAAAAAAATAGTTACCGTTTTTTGTAAAAGAAATTTCTACTTTATTCTTGGTGTCTCCCATTGGCCGGCGCACACTTTTTTCTGTCATGGTATTGATCAGTTTCTCCAACTTATACTTTGTAAAATCTATATTTTAGGTGGCTTCACCTTCCTTCTTCAATTTCTGATACTTTTTGGTCCAATACTTCTCTGGAAACTGGAAACTGGAAGCATTTTAGTGGATACAGTTGTTTCGAAATGAGCAAATTTGGTTATTTTTTATCACATTTTTGAACGTTTTTTTTTCGGTACCGGTTTTACAGCTTAAGAGCTTTGGAACTATCAAAAAATGGCTGTTTGAGGTTGGATTTCAATGAGTCATCACTAGGCAACACTTTCAGCTTATCGGAGAAAATTGTTTTGGACATTTCAGCGATCTACACTTAGCTTTTCGTTTATTGAAAATTAAAAATGCTGGTATGAGACTTGCATTCCTTGATGATCCTTAACCGTTGTTGCCGATCATCTGCTTCACTCCAATGCTTGATTTGAACTTTGTGGACATTATTGACAGTGTTTGCATACTTATCCACCACATAAACTCAGTAATTCTTTGAATAATCAACGGTTTTTTCAGCTATCAATTTGATAATGACGAATTTTAAAGGAATCTGTGCAAAAATTTTTTTTTCTTTTTCTCAAGCATCGTACATATCTCAAAAACGCGTAAATTTTAAATTTTGAAAAAAATAGGTCGAATAGTACTTTTTACAGGCAACAAAATGCTGTTCAAATTTTTAATATCCAATAACTAGTTAACGAGCTATTAGCAAATGAAAGTGTCCCATTTCTAAAAGAACTAAGCTTTAATAATCTAAGGAATGCAAGTCCGCGCATGCGTTGGCGAAACTGCAGTGAATCCGTGCACCCATGGTGGATTATCTACATACAAACATACATATACCGATTTTTGGAATTTTCGTACCGAATACCAGGACTAAGGACTTGCCTGATTTTCCGAAACTCAGCCTGACAACCCGATAAGCCATTGCATTTCCCTGATTTTATAAAATAAGCCTGATTTTGCCTGATTTTACCTGATTTTTATGAATGTCATGAAGGGAGGAACAGCATTAGATACCATTTCCAAGTGAAAAAGTGGAGTGTCGACCAAAAAAAAAGTTAACACTTAGAACGAAATTTCCGTTAATTTGACGTATCCTGATTTTTGAAAAAAAAAATTTTGGCAACCCTGGCTATACATGGGGTGTATCGATAAATGATCCAGCAGTCTACCGATGGAGCTCGACCTATACGCATGCTGCAGCCTATTTCGTCTCGTTCAGCGTGGTGTTATTGGCTAACGGGCCGTTGTACTGAAGCGAAAATTGCGGGTTCAAGTCCCGTCGGTAAGCCTTTGTATCTTTTTCGAAAAATTCTTGACATTTACTGCTTAAGTTCTTCCTTTTTTTGATATCGCATATTTTTTCAAATGCATTCCATCACCTTTGAAAATGTGATAACATAAGCTTAACTCAGGCGTCCTAGCTGAGTTGCGGAATGGTAAATTTTTAATTCGTCCACATTCAGGGGTTTGCTTTATTATTATTTTTTTTTTTTGGTAAAATTTTTTTTTATTTAAAACAAACTTCGAGATTTCGACGGGAGCTCAAAATCTTTTTTATCTAAAATGTGAGTCTGATCGAGAGTTCAGATATTTAAGGTATTTTTTTTTGCTATTTTTGAGATTTTGTCTATTTTTAATAGTTTTTTAGTTTTAATTATATTCGTCTTACCTATTAAAGGTACATTATGTAAGGCATCTAAGTTGAGTTTCTGGAACGTTCCGAAGTTTTCAAATACGAATCCGGTCACTAGGCGAATATACTTGCTATGCTTTACTTGAGGTCATTTTTGCTGTTTTATTCTTAGTTTATTTATAGTTAGAACCATCCGAGAACCAAGTATTTGGAATTGAAAAAAAATCAAGATAACATACATATATGCACATTTTATGTTCTCTAAAATGCAGGATCTTATTTTATAATTGTATATCTTTTCCAATAATTTTTGGAAAATAACTCGTTTATTGCGTTTTCCAGAGGATTTTTTTTTATTTCAAATATTTTATATCAATGTATTTCAAATTATTTTCAAAATTTATGTTTTCGAATATTAGATAAATCAATCGAGATAACTATGACAAACGATTCTTCAAGAGTCAAGATAATCTTCAATTCGTGTAAATGTCGGATTGCAATGTTTATATTTTTTTGCCAAAGTTGCAATTTTAAGGTTTTTCAAAATGTATGAAAAATCGAACAACACGACAGTAACTCTAGTTTTTTTTCACTTTTCAGCCTCTTAGAGCGTTTAAGCGATTTAAGTTTAATTTCGAAATAACTTTTCTTCAAATCCTTATATGCTTCCCAGAATATAGAACAATAACGAGGTATTTTTGCTTTTAAGAAAGGAATTCATGGAATCTTCGATGTATGTATCTTTATACCGTAGCGCAAACAAAAAACTACCAAATCTCTCCAGAATCTTTTTGAGGTATAAAAGAATGTATTCTAAGAAAATGAGTTGACAGTAAGTATTGACAAATCCTTAAAAATCTTTCAATTTAAAAGTACAGTCATCACATTTTTATGATCATAATAAAAAAAAAATCTTAAAAAGTTCTAGTTGCCATGAATTGCATAAATCAATATTGGACTTCTTTCACGTAAATTTGTTCAAGCTTATTAATTTAGATTATTTTTTTTTAATTAAAATTCAGATATACTTACGCTATTTGTTCGTGCTGTGTAAAAATCGGCTACAATGAGAAAAAAACTACCTTCTTCCACGAATATCATCATCGTTGCTTGTTTATGGTTATTGCAAATGAAAAGTGTACCTATGGAGATCTTTAAGCTGAGAAAGACAGTTTGAGGTAAGAAGATTGCTTTCTAACAATTTAGAACTGCACCTTGCATCGGAGAGACACGTTGCATATGTAACGAAATTCATCGGAAATTGCTTTTAAAGTTAAGAAGCAAAACGAAAAACGTTTTTACGTTTCTCAGTATAAATTAGGCGATAGTGCAAATGGAAAACACTGTTTTAGGAGCAAAATCCATTTTCATATTACAAATAATTCGTTATTTGATAAAAGATGAATAAGTGATACTGGATTTATTTCCCAGAAATCTTGAATTTCATAGTTCTTAAATAGCCTAATTTAAACTAATTACCAATTCGGATATATCTACTGAGTCGAGCTCGAAAAGTATTCACTATGATCGCGAAATGTCTCCATTTGTCTTCTACCCCGAAGAACCCGAGAATCAGAATGATAGGCTAAAATATCTAAATATTTGAATTTCCATATACGGAACGACCAATTTCAAATCGTCTATCATCATCAGCCATACCAGCTCCATATGTATGCTGATCAGATTAGATAAACGAGTTTGTATCGCACGAGTTGCGCGTTTTACCGAGTGTGGTTCATATCATTCGGTTGGTGAATTTCGACACAATCAGACATGGATCGCTGGAACGGAAAGGTGGCCGTCGTTACCGGAAGCAGTTCGGGAATCGGGGCAGCAATTGCCAAAGATTTGACCAAGGCCGGCATGATCGTGGTTGGTTTGGCCCGTCGAGTTGAACGAGTTAAAGCCCTCAAGAACGATCTACCGAAGGAGGTGGCTGAAAATTTGCATGCCGTTAAATGTGATGTTTCGAAAGAAGAAGACATTCTTAGCACCTTCAAGTGGGTCGAAGAAAAGTTTGGTGGGGTAGATGTGCTGGTAAATAATGCCGGCATCGTGAGGGATTCGGCACTTCTAGAACCCGAAAACACCCAGAAACTGAAGGAAGTGATCGACACCAACGTGATGGGACTGGTGATGTGCAGTCGGGAAGCCTTCCAATCGATGAAGAAACGGGCCGTCGATGGACACATCATTCACATTAATAGCGTTGCCGGCCACCATGTGATCGACTATCCCCGTTTGAATATCTACTCGGCGTCCAAATTTGCTGTCACTGCAATAACGGAAACCATGCGGCAGGAGCTGAGAACCGAGGGAACCAAAGTCAAAGTTACGGTAAGTAAAATGCTGTAATGGTTGATTGGATGAACTGAAACATGGATAAACGTTCAAAATGAAGAATGTATTTACGTTGCTGAATACAAAAAAAAAATATACATGCGCATTAGACTACCCCAAATTTGTATGGGAAACTTAAAACCTGTGGAATGTTATGCGCTGCAGGCTTATATTGACTCTAGGCCTAGTACAAGATTCACCAAATTTGGGGCCAGACCTTACCACGAGAAGAGGTCGCTCAACGAGCCTGAAGTTTGTATGGGATTATTAGACATTTTGTTCGGGAGAAACATGAAAAACCAGTTTTTCACCAATAATTTTTGTCCCCTTTGGCCGATTTCTTTTGAATACGATTTTGCTTAAAGCCTTATTTATTACAAATATTTCATCGCAAGACTCCATTTAGAATCGATTTAACATAAAAAGTGTTATTAAGCTTCAAAAAATGGGCTAACTCTTTTAACATTTCGAACATTTCGTCGCAGCATATACCGTGATGAATGCCTCCCTTAAAAAAGTTACCAATTTTTGAAGCCTAATAACTTTTTTATTTAAACTCTAATCGATTTGCACTCTTTGGATAAAATATTTGTCATAACTTGGGCTTTAAGAAAACCCATTTTCAAAAGAAATCGGCTCAAGGAAACCAAAGTTATTGATGAAAACCTGGATTTTAATGTTTTTCCCGAACAAAATGTCTCAGAATCCCATACAAACTTCAGGCTCGTTGAGCGACCCCTTCCCGTGATCCAATCTGGCTCTAATTTGGCATGAGATCTTGCACTAGGCCTAGGATTAATTTTAGCCTGCAGCACATAACTTTTTCAAAAGTCGGGTCATTTGGGGCACTCTAATGCGCACACATTTTTAACCCAGAGCTTTTAAAATATTTAACTGTCATCATGGGTTGCCAGATTGCCTGTATTATATGAGTTTGCCCGGATATTTAATACAAACATTTTTAACAGTCAAGCCCGGTCCGGTTGCCCAGATTTTGCCCGTAACTATTCACTGTATTTGACAAATCCAACAAAAACAAAATAAATTGTGTTGTAATTTTTTTTATTCATGCCCCCAAAATATTTTTTTTGAGCAAGTTTTATAAAAATAATTATGAAAGGTTTTTTGGAAGCCTAAAATACGATTTAAAATTTGTCAATGAGTTTTCATAAAAATTCTAATAAAAATTTGATTTTTTTTCTTGATTTTTGTTGAATTTGACAAAATTTACCCGAATATTGCCCGGTTTTTGGTCGTCAATTTCGAAATCAAATGCCCGGATTTTCCAGCTTTATATATAAAATTGCCCAGATTTGTGCTGAAAAAACTCTGACAACCTTAATCATGATAGTTTCTGTATCTAGCCGAAATTTCGTTTGTTTAGCTTTTTTACCAATTCTGGTGGATTTCAAGCTCTATCACATGTTTGACACTTTTTTTTGTTAAAGATTTGAAAATTTTCGCAGGAGTTTTACCTTTCTATTTACCCTCTAGAATTCAACCTCGCCTTCAGGCGAGGCTCACCAAAATTGAAAAACAGTCGCATCCAATTGTCATTTGTTTGCCCAGAATGTTTAAAAAGATGTTAATCTAACAATCCGTTATGATGACAGGTGTTTTAAAGCCACAGGCGTGTAACAACGAATCTGGATTAATTTTTCCTCAATGAATGTTTTATGTTACATAAGATGCTTATTAATGATGAAATAAAAAACCTAAAGGCAGGGTTATGAAATAAGACAACCAACGCAACGCGTTATTATGCGCATCAAAAGTTTGTCGTTTTCCTCAGCTTAAATTTTTTGTACAATCTTATTGAAATTTTCGATTTTTCAACCCTGTTGCAAAACCGTGCTAATTGCGAAAACCTGTGTAAAAATCTTACATTTGAAATCCGTTTAAATTTATTCAGTTTGGGACTGGGATTATTTCTAGGACTCTTGGAAACAATACACATAGAACCTTGAGACCTTAAAGGATAGATGAAATATGAGACCTTAGATTGGAATCTTGAGACATGAGAAGTGGAACCTGAGACCTGAGTCTTAAGACCTGGATTCAGAGATATGTTGAGACACGAGCCCTGTGATAAGAGTGTCCATTCCCGAGAATTCCCGACCGGGAAACTCCCAAATCCCGGGAAACAATCGAAGAATTCCGGGAATTCCCGAACCAACAATATAGACATAATCCTGCTGCTGATAACAGGGTGGCCAACGAGTTTCCATTTTAAATTTCCCGATTTTTCCAATTGATATTGTGAAGCCTAGTTCATATGAAAATGGGATACTTTCTTTTGATGATATACACAATTTTGAAAGCATTTTGTGGCCTGCAAAAAGTTGTATCCGGCTTCTATGTTTTTTCAAATTTAAATTAGGGGAGGAGCGTGCTATATGTGCCTATTAAGCAGAATACTGATTTAATCAAACTTTACATCGAATATGTGTACACAAACTATATACACATGAGCAGACATCTCTTTTCTATACATTCATTGGAGTAATTTTTATGTTGAAATCTCCTTTAGTTTACGAGAAATCGATTTTTTTTATGACTGTTGTCAAAATTGCGAATTTCAAACCGTGCGGGCTAAATGCGCCTATTTATGTTTTACGCAAAATTTTTGTTTTTTTGGCAATATTCCTATATAATTTCATTGAAAATGCTAGAAACTGATAACTTTCATACGACAAAGCTGAAGATTTTTAAAAATCAATTTCTTTTTTTTTTATTTAATACAATAAAACAAAAGTTAGGGGTGCCATAGTATGGAGACAGTTCATCCATAAGAATAACTTTATCAAATCTGTTTTAAGTTCTTCAATCCCCTCTAAAGGTGTTAATTGGAGCTTAAATTCGAAGTTTTAATGATAAACATCATATATTTTTTCTATTTAACCCGTTATTTTAGGATAGCGGCATTTTACAAACATGATGGGGGCATACAAAAACACTCTCTTATTCTACTTTCCAATTATTATGAAACCATCATAAAAGCTTAAATTTGTTTTACTTCTAAGGTTCATTTGAATAAGAAGCAAAAACCTCCCAGCTTTTTGTTTTGAGCTTCTTTACGTATAATTTTTAAAAGTCAAAATATTACCTCAAAAGGTATCAAAACCTTGTATGAATTTTTAAATTTTTAAAATTGGTTTATTCATAAAATTCTTTCTTGCCTTAAGTTCAAAGCCTATCACCCTCAGAATGCATTGATTAGATTTGTTGTCTTGTCAGCCATTTCGTCAAACGGCGTAGGCGTATTTAACCCGATAGGCCCATTTAGGAAACCTTTCCCCTCAAACCTAATCTCAAACAACAAATTTTTACTAGTTCGAAAGCTCATAAGTTGTATATACGGTAACGAGGCAATGAGACACATGATTTCTGATGGACGACAAAACTTGAAAAAAAAACCCTATTTCAAACAAATTCCTGCGGTTGAATCGTATAACATTTCTGCTCGTGGTAAGCTCCCTAGCAGAGCAGATTCAACTATGTATTTGCTAGTTGTTTTGTAAAAAATATAATGATTTGCCAAGACTCTGCTTCTGTGGAAAAAACAACAATTTTCAAAACAAAAAGTTTGGTTTTCGCTGTTTTTAAAATCTTAAAAAAGTACTCATGGCTGTATATTTCGCAACCTACGATCTTAACTAACCGATTAAACTTGAAGTTCAATCTCATGATGGATTTGCATCGTTTTTGTCAGATTTTGCCAGCAGACATTCCAGTAAAAACTGTTAATAAATTTGTTAATTTAGAAACAGCTGAATCCACCAAATTGCCCTCAGTTTCTTGCAAACGAGAAGTATTGGGCCAAAAAGTAGCAGAAATTTAAGGAGGGGGGAGCAGCGATAAATATTTTTTTCATGAATTATCATAAGATTATCTTTATTTCCTCCATAGAAAGTATTTCGATCAAACGTATGGTTTCGCATTCGTAACTGTCCCAATTCTAAATTAACTAAGCTTTATGGTTTTCCATAATAAAAAAAATGGTTTTCCCAATATTGCAATACACAAATAAATACATTCATCAGGGTTTTTTTTTATCAATAAGTTGACATTTTTACAAAAGTTTTAAGTAAAATTTTGGAAGGATTTAAAATTTTCAGTGATTCAATCTTAAAATTCAAAGGTGTGTGAGTTTTGTTGGAAACTCTTCAGAAAATAAAGTATAACCAGCTTGAAATGCAAAAAGGGAAGAAGGTTATGCCTACTAGTTATCTTTATCTTTACATTATTCTGCGAAATTTCGTCTAAAATTGTCAGCTTCTTCTCAGTCTTTTACAACAACTTTGCTTTTCATAGAGGAATATCCTATTTTTTTAAAATAGTTTTCGTAAGTATGGTTTTGATATGATGGCATGTGATGTGATACTTTCAAAGTTGAAACTCTAATTAAGAATTAGCCTTTTCTGTTTCATATGAGCTCTGGCTTCTTAATTATGAAACTTGAAATATAATAATGAACGAGGATTTTTTTTATTGAATGCGAATGTTTGTTCGTTTCTATATTCTAACTTTAATTTTTCTCCGCGATTCCTCTTAAGCTTCAGCATTCTGGAAATTTATTTTTATTCTCGATTCTCAGCTTCAGCATTCTGAAATTTTATTTTCATTCCCGATTTTGATGTTGAATAAGATTTTTGTTGGATAACTTTTATTTGTTTTTTATGTGTTTTCTGTGTCTGAATTTTCAGTTTAATCTAAGAAATGTATAACTTTATTCTAACACTAAGATTGAAATCTTGATCCAAATTTTAAAAATTATTCTTGGGCTGAAATAAGTTTTGAAATTTCGATTTGTTTTAGATAAATTCTTATATATGGTTCCGCAAAATGTATGAAAGAAGCACACAAAATTCCACCTGTTGTGTATTCATAAATGAACCAAATAACATGGTGGCCAATCGAGTCTAATTTTTTGTTTTCCGCATTTTCCCCGCATAGTTTTATGAATTCGTTAACAAACTTTAAAAAGCCGAAAATGAGTAAATTCATGAAAAAATCTGATTTGCAATCATGTGTTCAATTTATGACCAACTTTGATATGAATCACGTAAAAAATGTTCGATTTGTGTCATATTTTACGTCGATTTTCTTCCCCCTTCCCCCTTCTTTTCCGAGGTTGGAGAGGTTTGTAGCTTATCAAAACAATTTCCGGCCTAAAAATCCCGTTATATCAACTTTCACGACATTCGAACCAACCAATGACCAACGAAAACACCTTTGCATATGGGAAAACACGCCAGCTAGTTTCCAGCGTATAATGGCTCTTTTTTTGTATTTACAAGTAGTTTTATTAAGGCATTTAACTCATAAAGTTTTTTTGTGCGGAGTATTCACTTTCACTTTTCTGTGGTGTTAGTAATGAATAAAATTAAACTAAATCAATTGATTTTGAAATTTTCATAACTTTTGATTGACGCATCTTAGAGGTTAACGGCCTCGGCAACTTTTTATGGCCCTATTCTGACCAGTCTACCATACATTGAGTACCTACACAAATTAACTTACTGCCCTTTTTTTGGATAAAGAGTTTGTAATTACCTAAACCATTATTGTTTTAATCGTTTACAGCACGAATTATGAAATTAGCTAAAAAATTTAATGTAAAAAAAAATGAAAACAAAATCAATTGTTTTAATTGTTTGAATGAAGTAAAAATATAGTAAACTAGCTGACCCTGTGCTTTGCTACACCTTTTAAAATTGATGGAAATTTGCTAATAATTTAAATTTGTTTATTTTATTTTACAATTTAAATATCAATATCATTATTATAAACTCCTTGAAATGGAAGTTTCAACTTGAGTTTAGAATTGCAGTACAAAAATGATTGATTCTAATTTTCTTAAAAATTCTTTTCTGTTCTCAAAACTTGCCTTAAAATTTGTTTCCCGATCATTATTTTGTATCTAAAATTAAGACTCTGCATTTATTCATAAATTCCTATATTTTACCAAAATAAATGTTTTATTTGTAAAATTCTTCTCCCATGCCAAATTTGGTTCCATTTGCTTGATCAGTTTCCAGGGCATTGAAAAATATTATGAGAGTCCCCCTGTTTAGTAATCAAGAAAATATTTCTCGTACATCAATCCATTCTATGCAAAATTTTCTCAATCATTTCTCGAGTTATTAAAAAAAAGTATGGGTGAATTCCTTTCCTTCATCTAGATCCCCACTGCAAAAAAACGGAGCTGGAGGTTTCCCGAATAGGCATAGAAACATTTCTCCATCCCAAACATTCTTTCATACAAAGTTGGTTTTTTTCGTATAACTAGTTCTACAGATATGCAACAAAAATGTCCTATCTCACTCAATTGAAGAAGGGAAGGGTTCCAATTTTTTATAGAAACATTACTCGTATCAAAATACAATCCCATACCAAGTACTGTGGGCCCCTTCCTCTTCTTTTTTGTTAACTGGGATCAAGATGGGGTCTCAAACAACCATAAATTCTTTTTCCGTATCCAAATATCATCCCATGTCAAATTTAGTTCCATTTGCTTGATTATTTATCCAGATATGCAAAAAATTGTATGAGAGCCCCCTCCTCCTTTCTGTTTCTCCAATTAAAGGTGGCAAGGGCTTCAAACCATCTTGGGAACATTCCGTTCACCTAAATAGGTACCCTCGCATTTCAAATTTGAATTCCATCGCTTGATCATTTACAGAATATTGCAAAAAATATATGAACCCCCTCCGCTCTTCCTACCTCCCAAAGCAAGTCTGGAGGATTCTTAACCAACCATAGAACATTTTTCCACATCCAAATATCCTTCCATGCCAATTTGGTTCCATTTGCTTGAAAAATTATCGATTTATGCAATAAAAATTATGTGGAAACCTTCTCCTCTTCTTTATACTCACTGTAAGAAGGAATGGGTCTCAAATAATCTTTGAAACATTTCTCGTATCCAAATACTCTTGCATGCCAATTTTTGTTCCATTTGCTTGACTAACTCTAGAGTTATGTAAAAAATTGTAAGAGAGCCCCTTTTCCCCCCTTTCCATCACCCAACTGGAAAAAGGGAGGGGTATTTATAGAAATATTTATCGTTGCCTAATACTCTCCCATGCCAAATTTGGTACCATTTGCTTGAATTTATACATGAGACCTTAAACCGGAGACTAGAGGTACAATGCAAAGTTGGAATCTTTATTCTAGATTTCTCGCGTGAGCTTTTATTACGTCGTATGAAACATCTTGAAAAATTCACAGAATATATTGTCTAGGCTACAAATATTTTAAATGGAAAGAAGTTGCAACTAGTTTATGTCAGTTTTTGTTTTTTTCGTAATAATACTGTTTGTTTACAATTTGTTCCATACGACGTAATGAAAGCTCACGCGTTTCAATACGTCGTATGGAAGATTTGCTTTTTATTTACCAGGAACTCGATTCTGATTCAAGATTTCAGTTTTATTTCCTTTTTACTACTGTAAGTCATAAAGTCAAAGGATTTTTTTTTCATAATTTCACAGTTTGCCGAGAAGGCCTTCAGATTTTTCCAAATATTTCAAATTTGAATTATTTTTGCGAAGCTTTTAAACTATTTTTTAACCAAAATGTTTGAGGTTAAATTTTTTCGAAATAAAATTTAACCTTGTTTATGACAAAAGGAGGGAATGATCCATTTGGCAAAATATCTGGTGAGGTAGACGAGCCTTTTTAAAGCTCATTTACAGTTTTTCATATACGTTTAAGTTTACCACTAGTTATTTTAAACATTTTATTTCAAAATCTGATCACACATTAACGCGTTTTGAAGAGGTGTTTTATGATTTTCCTTGGAAAATCAAAAAGTTATGTGTGTACTTGATATTGATATGTTTTGATATTTTTCACGAAAAACTCAAAAAATCCGCAAAAAAGTTACATGTTTAGTTGTAAAATTGCAAAACTGAACCAAATTCGAAATTTTGGGAAAAATAGAAGACCTTCGGTGCAAATTTTCAGATAATAAAAAAAACCTCAAATCTTATGCAGAAACTCTGAACTCTTATTCGAGTTATGATTCGGATTTTTCATTGTATTAAATCAGCATTTATTGTGTTCTGATTCTTCAAAAATCTGATCACCCATTCCACGGTAAAATCAGAAAATTACCAGAGATTTTTTCAAGTAAATTTTGCATAAAAGTTTAAATTCATGTTATCGTAAGTATATGATATGTGATACGTGAATGTTCAAGACGCCACCTTTTAATTTTTTTTTGTTCTGAAAATTTGAAAATTCTTAAGCATACTTTAAAAAAAAACAATATAACAACATTTGTTATTGAATTTCGGAATATTGATGAAATGTATATTCTTGGTGGAAGAATAACAGAATTGAAAATTGATAAAGATGTATAGACAAGTTATAAGACATTTTAACAGGTGTTGAAAAGAGCGGAAGAGCATTTTGCGAGGAAACTTATTTTCGTACACACTACTTTACCTTAACTTGTACAATGAGATAAGGTTGGTCCGAAGCTTACATATGTTTAACATATATGTTCTGAGAGGACTTTCTGTTTCTAAACTTTTTAGGAACGGGATAGATGTTTAATTCTAATCTAAGAAATCTTTTTTCTTAAATTTTTTAACACATTTGTGCTTCCTATGTTGATTCTTGCGAATTGCGATAAATTTCAACTTGATTTTTTCTTTCTTTCAGAGCATAAGTCCCGGCGGCGTGAGGACGGAAATCATGACCGTCGAAATTCCTCCAGAGTACCCCATACTGGAAGCGGAAGACATTTCGGAAGCAGTGCTGTACGTCCTGGGAACGCCACCACGAGTCCAGGTTCACGAGCTTACCATAAAGCCTGTTGGGGAGACGTTCTAATCTTAGAGTTTTTAAACTAAATGCATTTATGTAAAAAAATTGATGGAAAATAAACTTATTGAATTTCGGATTGAAATGAATTGAAGGTAGCTTCAAGAGAAAACAAATAATTTTATTTGCGAACAGAATTCAAAATCAAACGCTTACTGATAGGTAAAAACATAATACTCGAATGAAGATTTTCTCATTGTTCTTTTCAGTGGATTCATTGGTGGTTTGTTGTTCTACTCATTAAACGATCTAACTGTGTAGTTAAAGTACTTTCAGCTACAATTGTATATCTTAGTTGGAAAAATTACAAATTTCAGATAAGATATCACATCAAACATAAGTGAGTGAATCAATTATGTATGTACATTGCTCAAAAACGACTTGTTAAATCTACTTAGACGCTACTGTGTGTGTATATCAGCTCGTTGATGTAAAGTTTTAGATACCTTTGTTTATTAAGCACACGAGGCACAATTATTATTTGTTACGAGGCACGTTTTAAAACCGAAAAAAGTCTATCATAAGAAACGCTAAAGCAGCTTCCCTCAACTCTTCCCTTCATCAGCAACTTTTTCTGAGGATTTATTTTTTAACGATACTAATTTCTAATAAATGAAGAAAAAAAACCAAAAAAAGGGAATATTCTGCTGTAACTGGAAAAAATTTAGGCGATTCATTTAATGATCAAAATGTGATGAATACTGAATCAGAAATAAAGTTGTTTTTGTTCTAGTTGAAGTGGAAAGTTGATCACCAAATGGTCAACCAACACGGGTACTTACAGTTAGTTTTTACGTATCTGTTAATTTCATTCACCTGTATTTTAGCTTCATCCTTGCGTGATTGATTTTTTTTTAAACTCAAGCAAAAGTTAGGTGGCTTATCCAATCTGATTTTTGGTTCTAATTAGGTATATGAAAGCTTTTCTATTGTTTCGGAAAAACATCAAAGTAATCAATTCTTAATGTCAAGTTGTTAAATTTGAAAAAAAAAATTGTCAAAAGTTAATTTTTTGTTTTTTGACTTCTGTGAAGAAGATAATTGAACAAAGAATTAGCACATTTTTATTCCTAATTTTTTCTTAGGAACAAAAATATAAATATTGAAAATGCCAAATTAAGAAAAATTGATCCTCTGCTGAATTTTTATTCAACAATCGTATCTGATTTGGTAGACCAGATGTAGCTTAATGACTCACTTTGGGAAGCACTGCACTAAAAACTTAAAAAACTATTGGGAAACAGAAAACTTAACTAAAGTAATATTAAAAATTAAGCACTACCGTAAGTAATTGATGATTGACGTTGATCTAACTTAGCTACTAAGTGTGTTCCCTGTTTGTTGTTTCCGCTCATGAGCCTGCAAAAAAGGAAAATTTAAGCTTGGCATTTCTATAAACAAAATTTACCAAATATTTACCTCTTTAGCAATCTTTAATAAGCTTTCGTAAGTGGTCTTTCCAGTTTGTTTCACCATTCCGTGGAATACTCTTGGTCCAGATTCATTCGTCAGCAGTTCGTAGGGTGTTCCGAACTCGATGCATCGTCCAGCATCCATCACCAGAACCTGTTGCAGGAGAATATTCAGTTAACGTTTCTTAACATTCTTTTTGAAGATATGGTAATAAGTTTGCCTCACCTTGTCTGAATCCATGACCGTGTTCAACCTATGCGCTATCGTAAGTACCGTGCACTCATTGAACTTCTCCCTGATGGTAGCTTGAATGAGTTTGTCCGTCTGGGGGTCCACATTGGCCGTTGCTTCGTCCATCACCAGAATCTTGTTTTCTCGCAAAATGGCTCGGGCCAGGCAAACCAGCTGTCTTTGGCCCACACTGAAGTTGCTGCCACCTTCGTTGATCTTGGACGACAGTCCGGAGGGCAGCTCGTGGATGGCATCTTCCAGCTTAACCTCCTTCAGGGCACGCCACAACTTTTCGTCCGGATACTCGTCGAATGGGTCGAGATTGTAGCGCAGCGTACCCGAGAACAGAACCGGCTCCTGGGGGATGATCGATAGCTTGGCGCGCAAATCGTGCAGGCCCATAGCGTGGATGTCCCGGGAGTCTATCACTATCGAACCCTCGTTGTAGGATAACCGGAACAGAGCGTTGATCAGCGATGATTTGCCAGCTCCTGTTCGGCCAACAATTCCAACCTTTTCGCAGGGACTGATGTCAAACTCTAGCTCCTTAAGTACTCTGTCCGTATTGGGATCGGGATCGTACCGCAGTGACAGCTTCTCGAACTGCACTCGACCATCCTGGGGCCAAGTTTGAGGAGGTTTCTTGTCACCTTCAGCTTCTAGCGCTGGCTCAGGATCAACTGTATCGTACTCCACAACTCGTTCAACGGAGGTCATTGTATTTTCCAATTCAGCAGATTGCCGCATACCCCATTGGACCATTCCGGTCATACCGAGAGCTTGAGTGATGGCCAGACCAACGTTGCCACCGCTATCGCCATTGATGAAGAAGGTTAACGTTACCACCGCGATGTAGACCACACAGAATACATCCAGATAGAAACCGAAGGCACGGGATGTGGATATGAAGAGGTAGAAGGCCGAACTGTGCAAATCCTGGTGGCCATCGAACTCCCGTATCAGTACCTTGTCAGCACCGAAGGCGCGAATCGTCGAGAGACCCTGCAGCGAGGCCGATAGATGCGAGTAGATTGGAGACCGAGCTGAAGATACAAAAAAATTCTTAGACTATTTTAAGACTTGTTGGTTTATCCTAAATTCAACACTTATACACTTGTAGCTGATCAGCATGTTTTTTTTTTAAATTGATGAAATCCTTAAGTAGATGGAATATTCACAAAAAACAGCTGAGGACGAAATGGGTAACATGGCTGGTCTCTGTTCAAGAAATGGTGTCGACGGATGAAGAATGCAGCCGTTAGACTTTGATCTGTATGTCCGCCAAGGTGGCTTATGAAGTAGTTTGTCGTTATGGTGGAGAATAATGTCGAGTTTCACACGGAGAAGAACCCCACGCTGATCGAATTCCAAGTTCCAACGAGTAGAATGAGGAATGGGCTCGCTTACAGTCCTCAGTCACATTTGGTACTCCGAATTTTATCAGAAACTGGACGACTGGCGAATCTTTCAATGAAATCTAACGCTTTGGAAGAAGAGCTACTAGGACAGGCGAATGCCTCTGTAAGCCAGCACAATATGACGCAGGCGCTTGCGTTGGGGCAATGACAAGAAGAGCCTTGCGTAAAAGCAGTAAACACCCGACCGACCACTCATTTACTGATGAATGGTGGAAATTGTTCCAACTGCCTTAGAGGTAGGCCAGATGGGTGAGCGCAAGTCCCCCTTCGTGAGTACAAGAAACGCCCTCATGCCCAAATAGAGCAAGAGGGTATTGCAGATGTACGGAAATGCGATCTACAATTACCTCCACTCTTTTATGACGAGCTAGCAAAGGAATATGGTACACCCGTGGAACTCTAGAACCGACGTAGGTAAGACGATGACATAGCTGGCGAAGCGAAATCTTTCCAAAACAACCAGTGCAGGATCGTCACCTTTCCTCTAAAACATGGTGAATCTTTTGGGGAAGCTTCGTTAGCCATTACTGGGTTGAACACCCAGTCGGTGTGGGTGTCGGATACCTTTCCGTACTTACCACTTGTCTGGATAACCTTGGGATCATAAAACCGACCACACCTATGAAAGGCGGACCCTTCCCTGAAGTTGGTACCCTTTTAGCTTGGATAACTTGTAAAAATACAAAAAAAAAATAGTGGAGCCGTTAAATATATACACGGATACCAGATCCCTGGTCTGATGATGAGTACTGAATCGGGTAAGTGATGGCAGCCGTTCGAACTGGTGAATCCTTTTCCAGGCAATTCCCTGCCCTCTCAGGTGTGCCCCATAGAAGCCAATTAGGACCGATAATTTTCGTAATCTACTTCAATGACGCACTCTCGCTTCTTGACGGCACAAAACTCGCTTATGCTGATGACCTTTTTCACGCCATAAAAAACCAAGACGACATCGACTTTTTACAGCAGCAATTTTCCGTATTTGCTCACTGGTGCGACATTAACTGCCTGCCGTTGAACCGCAGCAAATGCTCGGTTATATCATTTTCCCGTAAGCGGCACACTCTTCATGTTGAGTACATCCTTGGAAGCGATACCATCACCCGAGTCGAACACATGGAGTACAAGACTCACACGAACTATGTTGTTGACAAAGCTTCTAGAAACCTTGGATTCCTGTTTCGCATGGCCAAAGACTTCAAAGACGTGTACTGCCTTAAAAGTCTTTATTGCTGCATAGTTCGTTCCATCCTCGAGTACGCTTCAGCTGTCTGGTGCCCCTTCTATCAGAACGGAGCTGAACATATCGAGGCTATCCAGCGGCGCTTCTTGCGGTATGCCCTACGTCACTTGAATTGGCACGATCCGTTTCGTCTGCCGAGCTACGAAAATCGTTGCCGCCTCATAGACTTGGATACGCTTCAAGTTCGTAGGAACGCTACTCGAGCTCTGGTTGTGGCTGACCTGCTGACATCGAAAATAGACTCTCCCGCGCTGCTGGAGGCTGTCCCTCTTAGTGTACGACCCCAAGGATCAAGAAACGCGCTTTTGTCGGAATCTTAAAAATTTTTAATCGTTTTTCTGAGCATTTCAACTTTGACGTTTCGAGAAATGTGTTCCGAAGGAAAATATTAGACGTGTCCAGAACTGTGTCGAAAGGATTTTGATTGATTTTAGAAAGTTATTTAGGATTAAGTTATCATTTGGATCAACATGTGATCCGCTATGATAAACAAATAAGCAGTAGCGCGTTTAAGGATATCGCAAGCAATAATCGACATTGAAATTCTGTAGCAATTCGTTTTGAAACGATTGAATTTGCCTCGGAAGAGCGGGTGCAAGCTCTCAAATAGACGCTTGATAAAGCGGATGACGAGTTCCAGGGTTTGGACGGGAACGTCAAGAAGCTGAATGAAGAAATTGAGTCTCTCCACCACGAGGGGACATTGAACGAACGTGGGGCAATGATCGGGAGATAAGCCACGTACGACTCGAAAAATCGTGGCATAGCTGAAGGCCCAAAGAAGCTATCGCGAACAGCTCTTTCCTAGGGTGATGAGTGGAATACCGAATTGCAAGCCAGACTCAAATCCAGCAGCGAATTGAGTGGTACCAACGAAGTGAGGTTGACAAAAAGTACGGCGTTTAAGCGTGTCAGGCGTACACTCGAAGTTGAGAGCGAGGTACCGGTAGCACCTAATAAGCCAGCGGGTCAATCCTCGAGAAAAACAATGCGCTCGTCGTTTAGGCGGAGAGCTAGTCGTAAGCAGATGTACTGCGACAAATGAGAGGAGATTCCAAATTAGCTGACTTAGGTGAAAATGTCCATGAATGTCTGCAGCCGTGCAAATGATCTGATTCTCGTGCTGCACAAGGGGGTAATGTCCAACCAATACACAGCTCTAACAGAGGAAGTTCTGGGTAAACAAGATAGGGTTTAATCAGTTAAAAAGTTGGTGACCGTTAAGGTCAAGTACCTCGACAAGGCGACAAACAGAAGTAGAGCTGCGTAATGCGTAAGTCTCGCAATGTGGAATTGGTTGGGATGAGGAAAGCAGGGAAGTCATCGATTCAATGGCCTGGATTATGCCGTACTGCCATGGTCCAAAGAGTAGCCTTGCGAGCGTAGCATTGTCGAAACTAAGATACGGAGGAGCTGGTTGGAGCTCCGTCATAGAGGTAAAGCGCAACAGATCCAAATTACGAAGCACACATCGGTTGATAGCCATGCGAGTTTCCTGTGCATACAGGACAGGACCGTATTAGCAGATGCAGCTTTTGTCATCGCTGGCATGATTCCCATCGACATAACCCTGGCGGAGAAAAAGGGGTGTTACGAGACAAGAGCTGCCTGAGAAGTGCGTAAAGCTCAACGAGCAGCGCCAATGCTCAAGACGGACGCATAGGCTTATCCCGCGACTTTCACACTGGGTAAATCGGAAGTATGGAGAGGTCAACTTCTACTTGACGCAGTTCCTTTCGGGTCATGGGTGCTCTAAGCTAAACCTTCATCGGTTTAAGCTCATCAGCTCGTCTTATTGCCCGGAACGTGTAGATACGGAGGAATCGGCATAACATGCTATCTTTTACTGTCCCAGGTTAGTTACAAGACGTCAACTACTTCAAAATTTGAACGCTGAAAATGTTGTGAGTGAAATGTGTCGCGACGAACAGTCCTGGCGTGCTATAGTCGACGAAATCTCGCAAATCATGCGCGATCTAATACGAATCAGGAAAGATGATGAACGGAGAGAGCGAGATAGTCAACCAAACTTGACAAGCTAATGGAAGGTCTTGGGCCTCGTATGAAACCACAATTAAAAAGCAACGCCAAGGTCTCACGTACTCAGCTACGATCTTTCCTGCAGCAAAAGGAAGCGGAGTAACCACCCGGAATGGTCGTGACGGGATTCTAGCTTGGTAGTTTCTCAATCGGCCATTCCTTGGTGGTTATTTTGAAAGCGTTACCTAATCGGCACACGTTTCGAGGTCCCCGGGGAGTGGATGCTGTGACGGGCGCGAGTTCAGCAGGGTTGATGCGGAACACTAGTGGCACTTGTTCTGTACATCTGCCAGTGGGCGCGGCCACCAAAGTGCTTCAAATCGGGAGAATTAAGGTTTGATGGTCGCCGTAGTATCGAAAGGAAAGACAAGTGTAGACGATGTAATGCGTCTGGTCAGGTCTCGACCGGCTGCATGAAGCCAGCTGCCCGGCCTTCCTGACGGTGCTGGCCCAACTATCGCGAGCGTTGCAGTCGTCGTTACGCTGCCGGGAGTTTCCATGTAGCGTCGAAAAAAGGTGCGAGTGTATCAACACTGTAACCACTTGAACCTTAGCATGGTCATCGCGAGTCGGTGTAGATTGTTCCACCATCCAGGGGGCTTCCCAAGTAACAATTTAAGCTTTATTATGGTCAGCAAAATATCGTTTGGACTATCGAATTAATCTTCATAAAAAGCTAAAGCGCATTCTATAACATCACCTGGACTCTAATAAAGCCAAAATCAGGCTATTTGGCCCTACCCTAGAAACGTCATCAAGACATATAATTGTTGGTCATCAATGTTGGTCACCAAAGCTTTTAAAAAGCTATTATAAAACATGTTAGAAATTTTTGTTTTTTTTTCGGTTCTGTCAGTTCTCGGAGTTTTTTTTTTTATTTTTTCCAGCAACCATAATGGTTGATGAATGATGATTGCATTATTCAGATATGATCTGGTAAAATTAATAGCTAAAAAAACCAATGTTTTAACCATATATTGAGCTTCTTTTCTACTGCCAGTCAAGATTTTAGGTAAAATGTATATGAAATAGTATCTTAAAATAAATGCGCCTCGTCAAATCTGTTGGTCAATCATGATGGAATTGATGGAAAAAGGCCTGAAAAATTTTTTTCCAATGCTTGCATTGTGAATCCATCAACATGGCGTCATTTTGTGCCCTTCGATTTTGCAACCAACATGGCGTGAGTCATTTCATAGTTTTATTATGGTTTAATGATGACCCCAAAAAAAGCTACGATTTGACGTTTCTCTCGCAAGCCAACCAATTACACGCTAAGGTTGAGTTCCTCATTTCTAAGTTGTTAATCATTAGTACAGTAAATGAGGACAGACTTTTTGAATGAAAAGGGATTGGTTTTAAATGACCCGTGGAATAAATCATGAGTTGAAGTCAAATTTCGTTGTCTGACGCCATCTTGAAATCCAAGATGGCGGCTTCCGCTGAACTTTAAAATGGTGTAAATGACTTGAAATCGCATGAAACCCCAACAAAATGGGTATCGGGTGAAAAGGCTAAACGAGTAGAAGTTGAATTTCGCTATCAGACGCCATCTTGAAATCCAAGATGGCGGCATCCGCTCAACTTTTAATGCTTAATGCTGACAAAAAGTCGCATTAAACCACCACTATACGGGTATTGGGTGAAAGGGCTAAACTAGAAGTCGATTTTTTTTCTTTCCGACGCCATCTTGAAATCCAAGATGGCAGCTTCCACTGAATTTAAAAAAAGTTGTGTTCAAGCGATTTTCATTGATTAACAGTATATCAATGAAAATCGCTTGAACACAACTTTTTTCACGTAATACTACATTAAAACTACTATTTTTAGACAATTTAGATCATTTTAAATCACTTTTATTATTTTTTCATTATGTTTCTAATGCATTTAGCACTTTTCTTGTTTTGTTTATAGTTTTTGTATTTTTTTTGCCATTTATGTAATTCTATTATTCCTATACAATATATTTGGGAGTTTCATGCTATTTTCATTCATTTACAGTATTTTTAAGTTCAGCTGAAGCCACCATCTTGGATTTCAAGATAGCGTCAGAATGCAAAAATAAACTTTTTATAGCTTATCCCAATTGACAAACACCCATATTTTGGAGGTTTCATGCGATATTCAATGATTTAGAGCATTTTTAAAGTTTATAGAAAGCTGCCATCTTGGATTTCAAGATGGCGTAAGATAGCAATATTCGACTTCTACTCGTTAAGCCCTTCCACCCACTACCATCTGGGTTTCATGTCATTTTAAGTCATTCACTACATTTTAAAGTTTAGCGGAAGCCGCCATCTTGGATTTCAAGATGGCGTCAGATAGTGAAATTCAACTTCTACCGGTTGATTTCTTTCAACTTATACCCCTATAATATAGGTTTTATGCGATTTGCAGTCATTTACAGTATTTTCAAGTTGAGTGGTAGCCGCAATCTTGGATTTAAGATGGCGACGGGCAACGAAATTTGACTTCTACTCGTTTATTACTTTCACCTAATAACCATATTGTGAAGGTTTCACGATATTTTCAGTAATTTACAGCTTTGAAAATAAAAGCGGAAGCCGCCATATTGAATTAATGATGGCGTCAAGCAACAATTTTTTTCCTACTATTTGGGCCCTTTCATTTAATACTCATATTGTAAAGATATTCATACCACTTTCGGTGATTTCAAGTTTTTAAAGATGTATTTTTTTAATTTTAACTCAAAACCAACACGCATAACTTACCAAAAATGTGTAAAAATGGGAGTTCCAATTCAAATATGTGCTATCTAATCTGAGCGTGTCCTGTTTTGACATCTTGATCGAGAACTGTCACTAAGTTTTATGGCGGTTTAATAATCATGCACTGAGTGCTATTATAGAACATACAAAAGAAAGCTTGGAGCAAACTTCTAGGTTTGTGTTTTATTATAGTTTAAAAAAAGCATTCACAACTCTTTCAAAATAACTAAAACAGCATGTTTAATAAAAGTTTTATTAGCGTTTTCAAAACCATCTGAAAACATATGGCCGAAAAAAAATTATAAGCATTCTGCATGACCATAATAAAACCGCCATAAAACGAGCTGCACAAAAAATGCCATAATTAAACCATGATAAAACTTCCTAATGCTAGTTGGCATAATCTGTGTTACTTGGGTTTCGACTAGTGTGCGTCCGATCTTACAAGTGAATCTACAAAGATAAAGCATAATCTTCTGCGTAGTGGATCTCGTGGATACGTTGTGTGCGTTGTAGGATAACCTAACTGACGAAGAGTATCCAAGTAGTGCCGTTCCCTACGAGGTATGCTGCAGGAATAAGAAAATACCTTATTCGCAGTGAATTTCGTAAGGAATGGGGATTTCGCGGTAAGGGGAACACCTTCGGAGTAGAGTGACTCTCATCGCTGAATGAGACATTTGAGGTGGCGTAGTAATCATCCGAGTCGGTGTGTCCAGGATAAGCTGCTCTCGATTCAGCACACGACGCGCAAAAAGTGGGGATCTCAAGTCAACACGAAGAGAGGTCGGACCTTGAGTCGCTAGAGATGCAAGGTCGTTGCTGATGACGTGGATTCTACTTCAAGCAGTCGTGGAACGTGGAGCGCGATAGACCTGCCCTATCACTATTGAGGGGTATTGCTAAACGGTTCGAGATGGGAAACATGGTATGCGGCCCAAGTGGGTTTCAGAGAGTAGAAGGTTTACGTAGTCTTTCTATTGCACCCATGGACCCAGAATAGCAAACAGGGGGACGCGGTGGCTCGTCGTGTCTTGGAGTGCTAGTCGTAAACGAGGATTTACCACCTAGGTTATAAACTCGCACATTCGAAGTATTCGAGCGACAAGAGTTAAGAACGAACTTTGGCGGCGGGCAGAAGAACGGAGTGTGGAGGCGAAGGGTGAACCACGAGCAAAAGGTGGCGAAGGCTGGACGGATACCCTGGGCAGGACATGTTGCGAGAATGCCGGACGCCTGTCCTGCAAAACAGGTGTTCGCTGCTAATCCGGTAAGAACGAGATAAGCAGGGGCGCAACGAGCAAGGTGGTTAGACCAAGTGGAACATTATCTGGCGAATGTGGGATGTCCGAAAAGTTGGAGAACGGTTGTCATGGACCGCATGTATTGGAGGAATATTATTCATCAGGTTATGTCGTGAGACGGCACATCATTTAAATAAAATAAATTGTTATTAACTTATACAAAAAAAAATCAGTAGTAGAAACTTAGCGACACGGCCACATCACTTCATCTAGACAAAGTTTCAGGTTCACACGGCACTCCGAACATTGCATGGAATTCCCTTGAATGTTCCGAACCAAACCATCTCCAATCATATCGAGTTACTTGTTAACTTTAAGTTAATCTCATTGCAACATCCTGATCAGAGCACTCTCCGGTCATTGTAAACTCAACAATCACATGCACAACATTCAGCGTGCTGAAACTCCAGTAGATATGTGGTAGTTGTGAATCAGATGTGGAGGATCCCTTCCATCTCATATGTAACTGTCCTTCATTTGCAAGACTACATTTTCGTACTCTGGGATCTTACGCTATAAGCAAGTCTGAGTTTAAGAAATTAAACTTAAAAGGCATACTATCATTTCTTACAAAATTTAGAAAAGAGCTTTAATGCCAATAATCCCTAGTGGATAGGCTTTTTGCCATCTTAAATAGATTCAATTTTCTTCTTCCTTTTATAGGTTTTTCAGGTTTTCTCAGGTAAATGGTGAAATCTTGGATAAAAAAGGATAGGCACAATTTTCCCGTCTGTTTGGATAATGTGCCGCTGTTAAGCCTACCCCCATTCTGGTACCTGATACCTGATGATGATTTACGACCGGCCTCATTTCCATCATGTCGAACACCTCGGAGATCCGATGTAGAAAAGGGTGACCTCATCAAACCTGCGATACGGTGGAACGGCCTAGCAAAAGACCCTGTACAAGCTCAACGTAAGGAAATATGCTAGGAAGGCCTCAATGACCAACCATTTAATTCCGAGTATCGGCAATTGGATAAAGAGAAAGCATAGAGCATAGTCTCGCCACTCTATTTGAAAAATACCTGCCGACAACGTGGTGTGAAGGGAGCTCAAACAATTACAGTGTTGTTAGCTATGAGTAAGAGCTTGCTGCAGGCCGCAAATCACGATAAACTGTGGAGGGTATAATCGATCCTACTAATAAAGTACAACGTCAAAACAAAACTTTTGGTGTAATTTTTGTGGTTTAGTCACGTGTTTGGTAGAATTTACCGTCGGGGAGTATTCGAGTAGTGTTGTTTTCCACAAGAGAAGTTTTAATTGGAGAGGGATAAGACAAGATCTGCTCTGTACGTGCTATTTCACTGTCAGATAATATCTGGGGCGTATATAGAGGCTCTCGACGCCGAGCGAGCCATTTTAGTCGATGGAGGATAGGCGTCATCGTCGGGATTCATCCCAGTTATAAGTCGAAAGTGCCTATAATACGATTCGGATTGTGTTCGAGTGTTTCTCTGGAGGGCGTGTCTTAGATTATATCGTGGCACTCACCCAAGGCACGCGTATGGTGTGTTCCTCTCTGCCGATTAGATTATGCAAAATCGCTAGAGATATCGATACGATCCCTCTGTCGATTTGAGTTACCTCTCTGCCGATTCATGTTTACTGGGATGAAGTCCAAAGAGTTTATAAGCGACAGTGAGTTATCGTGAAAAGGGAGAGGTTACCAGATCTTGATGCGTTAGAGCAGATGTCAGGCATTGAGTCGTCGTCATGCTAGAAGAGAGAATTGCTGTGCTGAGTTCTGGGTCAGAGGCCCCAAGCCCTGAAGTCCATAAGTGGTATAAAGTGGTATACTCATAGTCAGGGTTGATAGATTTCGCACGTCACGCTTGGTAGCAGTCATCGGACCAGTTGGCTCGGGGAAATCGATTCTAGTTTGACCTGACTAGTTTTGTTTCATCAACCGAACAGCAACGTACTCAATTGACGGAACCTCACTACTCGCATGACGGATAAAGCACGACATAGTCAACATTTCTCCGTCTTGTGACTGGCGAAGCTCTTCACCTTCGAATGAATAAGGAAGGAATAACCTTGAAAGCAAAGAAGAAAAAATACCTTTCCAGTTTGGCTGCTGGCAGGGAGCAACAACCCGTTTGAGGAGCAGTCAATTGAGTTCGACGGACAAAGAGTCTTCGCAGTCACAGGTTCACGCCTCATGACGATGAGTTTTCTCAAGTCTGCTAACAGTACCCATGAACCCAGAATAAATAGCAAATTGGAAAAATGTGGTTGCTCGTCTTATCTTGAAATACAATTCGTAAAATAAATTTATCAACTGAACCAATGAAAAAAAAACTCTCAGTTTGAACCGCGTAGACGACAGTTCAAGTTGCTATCAAGATTTTTTTTAATTTTCGAGTACTTTTTTTTTTAATTTCAGCTTTAAGGTTTCAACTAAAATTAAAAATCTAACAAATCGAAAATTAAATCGATGCTCCAAGCACTAAGGGATAATACAATACGTAACGGTACTTACTGGTAGCCTCCACTCGTTTGATGTTCCTCGACGACAGCAGATAGTATTCGCGCATAAAGTAAAACACCACTCCAATCAGCACTGTGGGAATCAAATTGTACGGGTTAACGATGGCCACCACGACCACAATACCCAGAAGGGATAGGAAGATTTGTATCACATCCACCGTCACCCCTGGCAGATACTCGTCGATCTGGCCCATATCCTTGGAGAAACGGTTTAGAATACGACCCGATGGGTTGGTGTTGAAGAAGTACATTGTGGCTCGGGTGACACCGTCGAACATGGCGTCGTGCAACTTTCGGGAGGCTCGCATGGCCACCTAAAAGTAGAATCCAGATAAGGAATTGATTTTTGAATTTTTAAGCTTTTTTCAAGGATACTCACCTGGAAGAAGAACATACTTCTGCTGAGGGTTATGATAATCGTTGCCACAGTGATACCGGTGAAAATGTAGATATCAATGAGTCGAGTCTCATCATTCGCATCGACAAACTGTCTCAGCAAGGTATTGAATGCGTCTTTAAAAACATTCCCGGTTGAGTTGACGGCAACATCTAGTAGCGTTGGTTCAGTGGCGTTAGCATCTTCGGTGTCATTCATGGACTCCGTCACGATGCGCGATTCTTCCTTGTTCACCCAGTAAGTTAAGAAATAGTCACCGCCCGAGGCCAAAAGTTGCGATAGGACAAATGCCACAAATAATAGGAACATTACCAGGTATCCGCCACTGGCTTTGATATACGATCGGTACACATCGAATCCGATCGAACCTTCTTTGCGTTTCTCCTGAACCATTTGCGGTTCGGGAGCTTCCTGTTCTGTTTGAGTTGTGCTGGAGTCTTCACTCGAAACGCTGTTGTGTCGTTTGTAGCTGTTGCTTCGTTTGAAGGTTTCCGTGTCCGTACTGTTATCATCACTCGGGGCAGCCAGAAGTTGCGCAAAATCCAAACCTGTCTCACGAAGGTTATCGTACGTTCCGACGGCTTCCACTTTTCCATGTTTCAGAATGACAATTTGATCCGCGTTCTGCAGGTACTGCAACTGATGCGTTACCAAGATAACGATATTTCCTTTGAGGAAATCTTTCATACAGTAATCAAACAGGTGTCTTCCAACGTGTGAATCTACCGCGCTAAGTGGATCGTCCAATAAATAAACAGAAGCCCTTCGATAAACTGCGCGCGCCAAACTGATTCTCGCTTTCTGTCCACCCGATAAGGAAACACCTCTTTCACCGACAATCGTCTTATCGCCATTGGCGAATAGTTGGAAATCTCGTTCCAGGGCGCACGTCTTGACAACACGTTTATAACGCTCTTTCTCCATTGGCAATCCGAACAATATATTTTGCCTAACGGTTCCCGAAAATAGCCACGGCTCCTGGGAGGCGTACGATATTTGTCCATTCACCTTGATAGTGCCGCCTTCCAGCGGCAGCTCATTCAAAATCGCATGAATTAGACTCGATTTTCCCGAGCCAACTGGTCCGATAACTGCTACCAGTGTTCCGGGTTGCACGTGTAAATTAACTCCCTCCAGGGTATACTCAGTTGACTTTGAGTCCCACCTCGCCGTCGCCGAATCCACAATCACTCCAGCCTCCGAGAGTTGCATCCCTGTGCTATCTCGTTCTTTCAATCCATCCGACTCCGAATGCTTCATCTTATCCTCCAGCTTATCTTTCTTCATATCCCCGTTGTCCAGCTCCCCCAAACTGCTATCCAAATAACTACCTTCCTCCTTCTCCGGATCGGACATACTCACTCCCAGCATCGATTCCACCTCTTCATACAGCAAAAACTTCTGAATACGTCCAATCGATACCAACGCTTCGGCAAACTGGGCAATGCCCTGTGGGAAGAAAATGGTCATCGTTGCCCGTAGGATGTTATAGTACGCGGTAATGGTGAAAGCCTTCTCGGCGGTCACGTAATTTCCTAGCAGGGCGTAAGCCACCAGACTGATGAAGATCGAAACCCGGGTCGTGAACATGATGAACGATAGCAGGGTACCGCGGATGTACGATACGTACCGGATTATTTTGATTTCCTTCCTGGAAATTTAGAGTGTTATCATTGTCTTAACCTTTTAATGGTGTTCTACTGGATGTCACTCGAAAAGCGTGAAATGAGATGAGTTACACGAAAAGATACTTTCAATTGGGAAAAATTATAATATATTCGTTTGATTTGCTGAAGTGCGTTTATTTAAGAGGGTGCTGAGCGCAAATATAATTAATTTCGAATGTTTTCAGTATTCTTGTAAACTTCCGGAAATAAGCACGTTTCTGTTCAGGTGTATCAACGCTTCACTTGAAAATATTCATTCATCGGATATGGAGGACAAATATGGTTGAAACAAAAACCTATAGTAAAAATATTTTACCTATGTCAAACAGGTGTCGTTTTCATTTATTTATTGTATTTGTTCTACAATCAAAACCAATAAACCTGAAATGTACCTAAATAAACAACTGATTATAACCATCCAAGGTAGCACGTAACATGTAGATTGAATCCCCCAGCAGATGAATAAGTGATATAAAACTGATATTTTGATTCTTCTACTAATGACCTAGATCTCGAAGTGGTCAATTGACAGGCAGTAAAAGCCTTTAACGATTTGCAATAATGAATCATCTTGCAGATTAAAACTATAAATAACGTATCCAGATGACGCACACAGGAGTACGTAAAAGAAAAAGTTGGCCAAAAGTATTTTTGAGTTTTGAAATCAATAAAATAGTTTATTTTGACTTTTCAAACGTTTTTAAGACCATTTTGAATATTTTTAACCGTTTTCGTAATTTTTCATAATTTTCTATTAAAAATTTTCTAACATTTATATGACATGATAGATAATCCAGGTTAGAAAAGTTGTAAAATTCAAATATATCTAGATTTTTTCATTTGTTTTTGAAAGTTAAATAACATTTGAAAACATTCAAAAAAAAAACATTAATTTTACTGAGCTTTAATTCAAAATAAACGAAGCCCATGGTGACTTTTATGTGGAAAAAATCTATCAATATTTTAAACTTCAAACTTAAAAATATCAAAAATGCGCGAGTTTGCGCGAGTTTTTTCTTTTGCACATGATTATTGAAGTTATCAATTTTCTAATGATATCAAACATTTTGCCGGGACTTGCTGGGAACATAAACAAAAATACTAATTTGTAAAAAAATCAACGTTTAAAACAAAAAATAAATAGAATAATTCTCAAAGCACTGCGTACTGTCTCTATAGTCATCGAATTTTGACTATTATACTTCAAATTATTAAATATCCCTCCATTGAAGTTTTCCATTTCAAATTCTCGTTTTTAGTCACTAAAGAAAGTTTCATTCATTGATATGACATAGTCGCGCTGATTCAACGATTTGTAGAAAAATTCTATCTCATAAAAATACTAAAGTTTCGACAGCTGCAACAGCTTATAAACAGATCAGATGTAAAAAAACTGACCAGTACATGGTGCTAAATTTATTCAAGAATCAAATAAACATTGACATAAAAGTTACCAATGAAATTTAAATTTTGAGTTTTGGCCAGGTTTTTGGGTGAAATACTCCTGTGTGTGACGGTTAATTCTGTTCTGTCTATTTCTGCTTGTTTATCACTGTATTTCAAGTTCATTTTTTAAATTGTCGTATGCTTCAGGAAGATGATGAGCTTTTAAAAATTTCAAATAGAAAAGCACATAGAATTTTAAAAAATTCATACAATTATTCTGAATTGAATATTTTTTTCTTCGACCTTAAGTAAATATATTTTACTGTTAACCCTAATTCTTTTTTTTTGTTTCGATTATAGTCGTTTTACCATCTTAATGACATTCGCGACTCTATCAACGATGCAGTTGGCGGATCGTTATTGAAAAACTTATCCGGTACAACTGTGTTCGATGTTTACTCTTGGGCTCGAACTCACGGACATCGGCTCTGGAAGCAACAGACTTGCCAACTGAGCTATATCACAAGCCCCGGAACCCTAATTCGGTTTTGAGTGTCAATATGACAACTATTGGAAGATTGGCGGATTTTAACTTTATTCGGGTGCATCCAAATAAAAATTTCTTCGAGGACCCTCAATGAATTCTTGAATTCTTTAATTTTGCATCATTATTTTTTGTGGACGAACCTTGAAGGCCCAAGAAGAAAAAAAAAACTCCCTAATCAGACCTTGAGTGTCAATTTGACACTTCCCACTTAAAACCGCTATACCTCTTTTGTTTCTCAACCGGTTTTAACAAAGTTTATAGTTTTGGAAACCTCGTAATGTAACTCAAATATGTTTTACTATTCGCTTAAAACACTTCGGTTATCCGTTATTCAAAGTCTAAGAAAAAAACAAATCCGAAAAAAATGCTTGAGAAAAAAACTGTATATCGGCTACGGAATGCTCGGAAAAAAATCACTTAGTGTTCAAAAAAGCTGAAGTTAGAATCTATACATTGCACATAAGGATACATTTTTTGAATTTTTTCAAGATCATGACCGTAAAAAAAGGTGTAAAAACCGTACTTTTCAATCAATGAACCGTCAAAATTGTTTAAGTCACACCAAATAAATATTGAAAAGAGGATTGAAAAGTTGACGTAATTTAGCACATTTTTGCGTTTTTTCGATCACAAAATACGGAACACAGAAATTTTGACGAATTTTCAAAAGTAGCTGTTTTTCAAAATGTTTGTCAATTAGCTATTTCTCAGATTTTCTTGCACTTAAATTAAAATTTGGATCAGATTTTGAGTACCTATATTAACGCAAGATTTCCTTAACAAATTTATATTCACCGGAAAGCGAATTTCATACCAATTCTAGTGAGGCAACTTTCAACTACAGTTCCGTTCATAATTTTATAGAATTTGAAAGCACGCGCACAGTCACTTCGACTTCGAACTTCTATAACATTTTACTCTGATGTAATGTTTTGATTAATTTTTCTGCGAGCATAGATCAACTATCACGCTATTATATCAAAAAGTTTGCGAGTTGAAATAGCAACCGAAAAATCGAAAGACTAACAGGCATTTTTAAATCTGTTGGTAGTCATTATGTTTTCATTCCAAGCAATGATAAAGTTGTTCGATAGAAATGTTCAGCAGATTTTTTTTGTTGAAAATTTTAATTATTCAACAAATTCCGTGAAAAGGTTAGTTTTGTTAGCATTTAAATACTGCCAAAAAAAATTAACAAGTGAGTTAATTTAGTTCTTGCATAATGACGGTAATGAGAAAATTTTAATAATAAAGCCTGAGTGAAAAATTCTAAATTTGTTACCGGCATGACCCAGCAGAAAAAAAATCCGGGTTCTTGGTAAAACAAATCTGTAATTCTGTGGTTCTATCAAAAAAACTATAGACAATTCTTGCCTAAATTCGATCAATGTAGTCATGTCAATGTACTTGAAAATTTGGGTTTAAAATAAATGCCCAAAATCTGTAAAAAAAATCTAGAATCTAGATTGCTAGCTATAAGTTTGACGAAATTTGCTTAGAAATCTCAAAAATTATGGATTTTTCTATGATTTGGACAACCTTGCTCAACATCTCAATGCATGATCTTATACGAAAATTCTAATTTTAAAACACAGTTTTTACACCGTTTGTAAGTAAAAAGATCGGGACGTCGTGGACAAATTTATATTGTGGAAAAAAATAGGAATTAATGAACACATTGAACACATAAAAAAAAAAGGAATTAATGTTCAACGTCCAACGCTGAGAAGACAGTGCACTGCCGTGATTTCTTTGAAATATCGCTGTGGTATCGTCCCAAAAAACTTTTTAATGGGAGTGATGACAAATAGTTGAAACGGTATCAAAAAAACAAAGATTTTTGTTAAAAAATGGTCAAAACTTGTATTATGAACCATATTAAGGCCTCCAAAATTTTTCTCTTTTAATATCAAAGGGAAGGAAATGATGTTTCTATTTGGAAGAAAAAATGTTCCGAAGAAGTGCAAACAAATTTGAAAATGAAGATTAATATAAAATGATCAAAATATAGGTACCAAGTGATGAGCTATTCAACTTTTGCTGTCGCTGTTCGCCTTGCATAAAAAAATTGATGTAAAATTTATGTTTTATCTTTTCATTTTCAGATTTGATATTTTCAAAAATTGTTTTTAGGTTAAGCTCTGCTAGTTATTGATGAATCTTATTTTGAGAAAATTATCAACTTTCCAAAATGGAATTAGTTTTTGTTTTCTATCAGCTCTTGTTTTTAAGATAACTTTTGAAAATAAATAAAAAACCAATAAAAAACACTATAAAAATTTTCGTATATTTTAGGTTTTTATTCGATAATCAACTTTTACGAAGACCGTTGTATAGTTATAGAAATTTTCTTTTTGTTATTTTTTTCCAATTCTGAAAAAACGGAATTTTCAAGATGATTTACACAACCTTCGCAACCTTAAACAAAGTTGTTGATTGAATTAATATCTTCAATATAAATAAAAAAGCTATTTCTGTTTTTATGTCTCTATAGGCTCAGCCGCTTTTAGACGTAGAGAGCTAAAATTTGGCAAAAGTGCTCATTAGGACCGGGAATGATGAAAAATGTTTTCAAAATTTCGTATGACTCCTCTTCAAGGGGGTCATCCAAACAAGTCTAATATTGTTTTAGCGATATTGGTGTCATTTTACATTGGATTGCGATGAAAATTTGAAAATGAGTGTTTTGAGGGATGAACAATAAATTCTAGGTATCAAATTTAGGGACAGGGGTTGGGCAAAGGGGTCATCCACATCAACTGGTAATGTTTTTGCGATATTGACGATATTATAGATTGGAGTGTGATGAAAACACATGAGTATTTTGAGGGACGAGCGATCAATTCCAGATAGCGAATACAGGATCAGAGGTCGGCTAAAGGGGTCGTCCATATCAACTGTTTAAAGTTTTTGCGATATTGGCATTGTTATACATCGGATTTTGATGGAAAATTGCACATGAGCGTTTTGAGGGACGAGCAATTAATTCCAGGTATTAAATTTAAGGTTAGGGGTCGTCCATATCAACTGTTTATTGTTTCTGCGGTATTCACATCGGATAGAGATGAAAATGTCCACAAAGGAGTTTTGAGGGACGCTCTATTGTTTTCTGGTTTCGAATTTTGGGACAGGCGTCGGCAAAAGGGGTCGTCCATATTATCTGTTTACTGTTTGGGCGGTATTGTCTTGATTATGCATCGGATTGTAATTAAAATTGGCACATGGGAGTTTTACAGCACAGCTAATTGATTTCAGGTGTCAAATTTTGGAACGTGGTCCGTAAAAGGGGTCGTCCATAATAATTGTTCACTGTTATCGCGTTATTATCGTGATTATGCATCTGATTAAGGGGAAAATCTGCAGATAGGGGTTATGAGATATGAACAATTGATTCCAGGTAGCAAGTTCTGGGTTGGGTCGCAAAAAGGGTCGTCCATTTTAACTGTTCACTTTTTCAAGTTATTGACGTTATTGAATATCGGATTTTAATAGAAAACATCAAGGGAGTTCTGAGGGACGGAAAATTGGTTTCAATCATCGAATTTCGGGCCGTGGGACTGTAAAAGATGTAGTTCAGTGTTTTGTCCAATAATTTTGTGTGAGGCCATCAATTGATACTTAGTAGCCAATTTTAGTGTGAAGGTCGACTCTTTTCGTACATATAAACCAATATGTAGTCATTTAGACCTCTTAATTTGAACTTCATGTTGAAGGACAAGAAAAAGTGGCGACTTTAAACACTTGGATGTTTTACCCAATATTGTCGAAAAAATGCATCGGATTCAATATTCTAAACTCTTCTTCACGTATAAATTTTGCCGCCGGTCGTGGCCTAGAGGATAGCGTTCCAGTCTTCTAAGCCAGAGTCCATGAGATCGAATCCCGATCACGGCACATATAGTACTCTTTCTGTGGTCTGGTGGTTTTAGCATTTGTAAGATGCTAGCCATAATATCCTTGAAAGATGTACGCCTTAGAGTTAAGTAAAAAAATTAGATCTCTTCAAAGAAACACGAAGTTTCACTGAGATCCTATATGTGTGTGTTCGTTTTCGTTTTATAAATGATTGAACGAAATTCGTAAGGGTTCAGCCAGTCTTCAATAAAGAAATTTAAAGACTTTGTTGAATGACGTCAGAAACAGTTAATATCTATTCAAATTTTGAGAATTGTAAAATTCATTTTTTTAAAGCTGATCTGAATCCTTCATTGAATGAAGAATAATCAATTGATTAAAAATGAAAATCAATTGATTCATCAAAACGGACCAATTCTAATATTTCCACACGCCGTTTCACTAAAAACTAAATGTGCTAGGAAAAATCTGATAAATGATTCGATTAAGGACTCCAAAATATTACAAAATTAGTTATTAAAATATAGGCCCAAATTTACTGTGAACAGACTCCTGAAGCATAGTCGATAAGGCGTTGGCCTAGAAAGCCGGAGATTGCGGGTTCAAATCCAGCACAGTACAGTCAGTAATTTTTTCGACATTTTCCAAATAAAAAGTTTTTTTTCTTTAACTTCTCTGTCAATCTAACCTTTCCTGATGGACTCACTTCCGATTAATGACTTTTGGGAAATAAAATTTAGCTTCAGAAAACATACGCGATAGGAGTATTAAAAAATTCTCTTACAAGTATGTCAAAACTAGTTTTTGCTAGAAAAAGTTTTGCAAAAATTCCGTGTAGTAAACATTTGTTAATAACGTAGAGTGACAGAAGAAGAATTTAATATTTGTTCCGGCCTTTTTTCATCTAACAGGAAATACTTAAAAATGGCTGAAATTGTTTAATTTAAGGAATCTGTCCATACGAAATGTATTAGCAAATATGCTCGAGTGTTGATCCAAGAAAAAAAACTAGACAATACTTACTTTCTCGACAGCGCTACCAGCTTAGCAAATGGTTTCTCCCAGGTGTACATCTTGATCACCTGGATGCCCTGAATGATCTCGTTCATCAACCGCACTCGTTCGTCGGTCCTCAGTGCAGTTTTCAATCGAAGGACGGAAGTTTTCTTGCCCAAATAGGCCTGAAGCGGGATGAAAAGAAGCAAAAATATCACCCCGAATACGGCTGAGATTCCAATTTCCCGGTACATCAGATAGGTTACGACGATTGTCTCTAGCGGTCCGATCCACATGTAATGTAGAAACAGAACCGCCAAATCTAAACGGCCGACGTCGTTCGAAAGGAGATTCACCACTTGTCCAGCAGTAGTGTCCCCGAGGGCGGTTTTACTGAGCCGTAACGATTTCCGGTAAACCAAACTGCAAGCCGCAACTCGTAGTTTCATTCCCAGATGCAACTGAGACAACATGTACGAGTGCATAAACAGCACGCTGATAGCACTACACATGACAACAGCCGCCGCGTACAGATAGGCATCGTTTATATTTCCATTTTTCTCGGAATAGAAACGCACCAAAGCTCCCAGAAAGATCGGTTGAGTAACTTTAAACGCCAGCTCCAGCACCAGCAGAATCAGCCCCAGAAGTGCAATGTTCCATCCGAAAACCCGAGTCCCGGCCCTAAAAAGACTGGGTTCTTTGCCCTTGGCGCGCTTAGTACTAATCTCATCCTCCCAAGCCTGACACAGCTTGTTCCCCAAACTGCTAGATTTATGATCCTTCAACGGCTGATAAAGGTCTTCGGGGCCCAACTCCTTCTTGGAACCCTTGTAGAAAATTGGTAGCACCCAGGCAAACACGATGTACGACGCGAAGTTGGTGTTCTGGGCCGGATGAAGGGGAAGGGTGGACGATTTCTTATCAGCCTCCATGCTCCGTCGTTCGTTTGTCAGAAGCGCGCCAGAATGACTGTAATGATAAGCCGGAGAAATGAGGAAACGTGATTAGAACAGCCGTAGTATTACGCGGTGCGTGAATGCGCACCTAATCTTATAATTATTTAATAGGGTTGATTAATGGATCAAAAAGGGATTATTTATTAGCTCATGCAGTGTAGTAGAATAAATTTTTATATAGGACTTTGACTGTGAGATAACTAACTATTTATAATTATTACATTCTTTTGGTTTATTTTGTCTAGTCAACAAAGCACAAGTTTATTAGGCAATAGTGTAAAACAATTGTGCTTGGCTCCTTACAACCCAAAGGTATGAGCCGTTTGAAACAAACAAGAAATTAAAAAAAATCTAAATGCAACAATCAAACTTATTAAATACCCGAAGACCTAAGAAAAGTGGGAACGCCAGTTTTTTTTAATGTCTTGATATTTTTCGGTGATTTTCTAATCAAATCATAACAATTTCTTAACGTTTCGGGCTACTAGACAATTTCAGCCATCTTCAAAAAACTTAGAATTAATACACAGATTTCACATAATATTTATAATTCACTACACTTTTCTGGGCAGTATTCTGAATTGTATCGCCGTGTGCTTCCGTAACGGCTGTCTTATTCGATTTGAATCCAAATTTATGCTTCTAACAGCTGGTGTCCAACATTCTCGGAGTTGGCGTCGGCGTCGGCGTCGTCGTGATGTCGGGTAAAGAGTTTTCGTGTACAGGGTGGCCAGCGAACCGGGAAAATCGAAAAAAACCGGGAATTTCAAATCAAAACCGGGAAAATTCTTTATGGATCATAACAACATAACGAACATAAACAGTCGCAAATGAGTGAATTCGCGTCACAAAAAAAAATAAAGTTTTTAATTTTACGAGAAGACGATGACATTTTTTTAAATAAAAAAATTAGATTTTCTTTGAAAATGATAAGACGATTCTAAAACTCTAAAATTTATAGAAATCGGTTGGAATCTAGCTGAGTTACAACAGTGCGAATGAGTGAATTCACGTCACAAAATTTGATTTTTTTGTAAATTTTATATGAAAAATATGCTCTGAAAGCTGTTTTACCCTCCAGATGGTCGGATTTTCACAAATCGAGCATAATTTAGTTGATTTTTTTAAAAATAAGTTCATTATTAAACTGTGACCCAAAGATGGGTCTTGACTCAAACATTCAGTCAGCGAAACTTTTTTTTTTTTTTGTAGAGAAATGAATCCAACTTAGATGAAATTTCAGGGACTAGAAAGGGAAAATTGATGTTGAAAAACATGCGAAAAAAATTTCGCCTTGTCTCCCGGTGAGACTTGAACCCACATCTTGCGCCTCTCCGGGGCCCATGTATTAACAATCTACTACAGGAGACCAACCTGGCGTATTATACGCCAGGTTGGTCTCCTGTAGTAGAATGTTAATACATGGGCCCCGGAGAGGCGCAAGATGTGGGTTCAAGTCTCACCGGGAGACAAGGCGAATTTTTTTTCGCATGTTTTTCAACATCAATTTTCCCTTTCTAGTCCCTGAAATTTCATCTAAGTTGGATTCATTTCTCTACATAAGTTCATTATTTTCAAATAAAAATACAAAAAGATTGAAAAAAAAATAAGAAATTTTTTTTTGGTGAATCTTTAAATGAAGACAGTAGAAATTTTAACATATGATCCCTTAATATATTGCTATTCAAGTGCCAATCAAAATAAGGAAAAAGTTAGGTGCAGATACTGAAAATTTATGATTGTAAAAGTCGGAACAACAGAATATCGTTTTTGAAAATGTACATAACATTTGAAGGCTCCAAAGAATGGTTCAGTATAACCACAGGTATAAATTTATATTCGTGACGAGAATTCTGTCAACTACCCTGTTCTGTTTGAACTGAGTGAATTCACGTCACAACTTCAAATAAGCATAACTTCGTTCGTTGTTCTTCAATCAAGAAGCTCCGTACATCAAATTGTGGGTACACAGCAAATTTTTTTTTGCTGGAAACCAGCAAAATTTTGCTGGTTTTTGTCCCGCAGACTTTCCAGCAAAATTTCCAGCAATTTCAATTGCTGGAAAAAACAGCAAACTTTAATGCTGGTTTCCAGCAATTCAAATTGCTGGAAAATCAGCAATCCAGATTGCTGGAAACCAGCATTTCTTTCAAAGCAACCGGCTATATTTAGTACCAAATGTATATTTCAATTCAAAATCAAATATTTAATACTGGCTGTGCATATAATAAGCAATAAAATCAATTTTTTTTTCAATTTTTTAATATTTATTTACGATTTATTTACTTTCAAGAACATGACTTTTTTTTATTCCAACGCCGGTTCAGGGGTGGCAGTTTTATGTCAAAGTGTTGATCGTCCGCCACCTGAAAAAAAAGTTTTATAAGTATCTTTCATGGAATATCTACCTGTCCATTATAAACTCACCCTTGACTTGATGTTTGGTTGCTAGAATATAGAGGAAAATAAAAATAATTATATTAATCTAACCAAATTTCGTAAAATAGAGTCTCACCTTGCTTCAGCGTACGAAAACAAACAGATTCCGTCGACCAGAATGACCTAAGCTGTTAATCGACCGTTTAAATAAAATAAACAAACAGATTCCAATTTGAAAACTCAATTGCTGATTTTCCAGCAAACTAGATCAATTGCTGGAAAGTCCAGCAATTTGAAAACCGATTGCTGGTTTTTCAGCAAAAATTACAAGAACACAACCGAATGCTGAAAAATCCAGCAATTAGAAAACCGATTGCTGGTTTCCAGCAAAAATTTGGATTGCTGAACGTTTCCAGCAATTTTTTTTGCTGGAAATTGAGGCAAAAATTTACTGTGTAGTTGTTTTCTTTACAACTCATTCGAAGACAGCAATATTCTATTCCCACAGAGAGAACAGGAAATCAAAGTTGTATGTACTAAAGTCCAAAATGGTTAATTCTAGCGTGAATTCACGTCCTAAAAGTAATCAATCACAACAAAAACAACTTAAATTTTACAATGACCAAATTATATCCATTTTGAAGGAAATTCAATTTGCGACCGTTTGCTACAATTTTTTCATTTTCAAGTAAATTGGTTGACTTCTAGAATGGTACTAGAACAGTTCAGAAAAGTCCGGAAAAGCGATTTCACGTCACGGTGGAATGTGTCAAATGTGTTTTGATAAGTACGAAAAAAGGATTCGACAGCAACTCCAATTTTAAAATTTAGTCCATCCCCATCCTGAGATGATCGGGTTTGAATTTCAAGGGCAGCTTTTGGAAAATGTCCGCACTTTAAGCTGAACTCATGATTTTGAGGGGGTGATCCCAAACTTTCGGCCGGCAGTGTATGTCACTTTTGATTCTGGGAATAATATATCTTTCATTAATTTAGAGATCGCACAGATCCGAGCTTTTAAAGTTTTATGAAAAAAAAAAACTGAAACATAAGCTTACAGTGTCAAATTTCACTAAAATATTTTTTCGAACATGTTTTTGAATATTAATAAACTAGAGCAGAACAATTCTCAGTTGCAGTGCAAAGTGCATCAAAACTTGCTGCTGAATAGTGATATTAAGGGAGAAGAATAAGGTCTTGTCTTAAAGTTGCTTTATTTGAATACATTGAATTGGAATGGAAATATATTATGCAAGTAGATAATACGGTATATCGAAAAATTTCATTCGATTGTATCAGGAATATCGTTGAGATGGAAAAAATTATAGCAAAGATTACAAAATAATTAAATCAATACGAGCATCACGGAAACTTTTAAGCGCGTTTTCATGACAGTTGCCTTCATGCATTTGAACCTCTTTGCTAGAGGACTTGACATGTTTTTTTTTCACAGAATTCATTCTCCCTCATGTGATTAACCAGTGGCTCAAGTCTCGGGCTCTTACTTCAAATTAAAAAAAAGTGCCACATCGAGTGCTTTTGTAAATCGTAGATAAGCTTGGAATAAATTCTTAACATTATTGCTGCGACTGGCTTTAAAGAGTATTGTTCCTTTTTCATTTGACCTAGATAAAATAAAACATATCTAGAGTGAGTACTTCAACGATAATGTGAAACTTTGAAGTGTTTTAACCGAAATGCAGTTAGCAATTCATTGTACAGGTATCGTTTAATGGGGTGGATAGTGAATAGCTATTGGAATATCTAGCAATCTGCTAATAATTAATTTTTATTTCAGAACTAAATAGTCTTTCGATTCATTGCATAAAGCAAATGTTATTTCCATAAACATTATATGTTGCTTGAACAAAAAAAAATCAAAAATAATCTAGAAAAAAAATTTAAATTTTCTTTGAATTAGTTGTAATTTTTTTTTAAATATGAGCGCGAATGTAGAAAATGGTAATAACTGAGCCGAAAAAAATATCTGCAGAGCGAAAAACAACACAATGGTTCACGTGTAATGTAATGGAAACTAAAATTAGCGCATTTTCGTTGATTTGTGGTTCTGAGACTACGTGGTTTTCAATTATTAAGCCTCTGTCCCTATTCACCCCACTACTCGGGGGGTGAACGAAAAAATTGATATTAAATATTAGAGATGTACCGAATATTCGGTCGGCCGAATATTCGGCGCCGAATACCGCCAAAAAACCGTTAAGCCGAATATTCGGCTCACCGAATAGTTGAGCTAAGTATTCGGCCGAATAGGCCGAATAGGCCGAATATCTACTACAGACTTGTAAAATATTTCAAATGACTTTGGATAATTTATAAAATATTGAAAAGTAATGTTTTAAAAGCAACACAATCATTAAAAAATTATGGTTTTAGCAAAACATCTAAGGTTTATCCGCGTATTTTCACTGTAGATCGTACAGGAGAAAGCTTTATTCTTTGATTTAAGTTTATTCTACATTTTCTGGATATATTCAGGCTTGCTCATAAAACCAGTGAAGATTCCAGATAAGTCAAATCTATCCGGGATGCCCAGATGTTGTTTAAAACGTCCCGAATGTTGTCAGATTATTTGCTAAATCAAATAAAAAACTCAAATTTCTTCAAACTTTTAGATTTTGTGTTCAATAATAATTTTTCAAAAATTTCAAAATAAACATAAATTTTGCCCTTTTTAATATGTTTTTTTTTTCAAAAATTGTCTCGAATGCCTGACCATGTGGATACGTGTGATTGAATGTATAGTTTACTCAAGGTTAAAGATTATCTATCTTTTCAACAACTGTGTATTTTGAAGATATCTTGCTCAAATTTGGCCTTCATCTAATTCAATATCAAAGAAGCAAATTCAAATGGATTGGTATCTGTTTCGACATTTTAATCCTAGATTTTACAGGAACGCAATCTCGTTGGGGATAAACGCCCTAGAAGCGACTAGTCATCTGATGTCTTTTCAGTTATTGGTGACATTTTAAAAATCAGAAAGACCCCTACTTAAAAATATCTTGTAATTCATCATCCGATATTATCATCCGGTTGAAAATAATCGACTAAAAACATGAGGGGCCTTCATATGCAAGAAATTGGAAGCATTGAAATAATCCCTCAGTTATTTTTTCATTAAAAACTCAATAGAATATTCGACTGAATATTCGACCGAATATTCGGCCAAATATTCGGCCGAATATTCGGCCGAATATTCGTTTGGCCGAATAGTTGAAAAGGTCAATATTCGGTATTCGGCCGTTCGCCGAATACCACTATTCGGTACATCTCTATTAAATATCCTTACTAGGACCTATTTTTTTTGTTGAGTTTTGTCAAGGTCTACAAAATACACCATCTAATGCAATGCGTGGGCTGAAAAAGCTCAATTTAATAGAAGTATTTCGAAACTATTCCAAAAACTGTCTCGGCATACCCAATAGATTTATGTTAACAATTGAAGTTTTATACTTATTGCTATTTTACATATGTATATCGGATAACGATATTTAGTACTCGGACGAAATAGTAACAGCCATCGATTCTAGGCATGTTTTACCTCCTTTAGAAGAGTACCACTTTCTTTCTCGTTTGATACATGAAAGTGCACTTTGTGCTCAAACAAAACCCATCCTAGATTCATCTGTTCCTAGAAGGCCCCCTAATCCTTGGTGAGACCAGCAGTGTTCTAAACTTTATAAGGATAAATCGGAAGCATTTAAAGATTTTCGAAAACATGGAACTCTCGCCCTTTTCGAAATATATGTTTCCCTTGAAAATCAGTTCAAAAAATTAATAAAAGGGAAGAAGAAAAAGGCGTATTGGAGGAATTTTGTGGGAAGTTTATCACGGGAAACATCCTTGAGTACCTTGTGGAGAGTGGCACGAAGCATGCGTAATCGTTCATCTACGAATAAAAGTGAAGAATATTCACATAGATGGATATTTAACTTCGCACGGAAAGTCTGTCCAGATTCTACACCTGTGCAAAAAATAATCCGGAATGTGCCTCCAGATAGGTGTGATCTGGATTCCAGCTTTTCAATGGTTGAATTCTCACTTGCTCTCCTTTCTTGCAACAATTCAGCTCCGGGAATTGATAAAATCAAATTTAAGTTGTTGAAAAACCTCCCGGATGCCGCAAAATTTCGCTTGTTAAATTTATTTAATCAATTCTTGGAGCACAACATTGTTCCCCAAGAGTGGAGACAAGTGAGAGTGATTGCTATCCAAAAGCCCGGAAAACCAGCTTCTGATCCTAATTCGTACCGTCCAATAGCGATGTTGTCTTGTATATGGAAATTGATGGAGAAAATGGTTTTTGTTCCGATTGGATAAGTGGGTGGAAACAAATGGCCTACTTTCAGATACTCAATTTGGGTTTCGAAGGGGCAAAGGGACAAACGATTGTCTTGCTTTGCTGTCTTCAGAGATACAAATGGCGTATGCGAAACGTGAGCAAATGGCTTCAGTGTTTCTAGACATAAAGGGAGCTTTTGATGCAGTCTCAATAGAGGTTTTATCAGACAAGTTGCACTCCCGGGGTCTGCCTCCACTATTGAACAACATCTTATACAGCTTGCTTTGTGAGAAACATCTGAACTTTGCTCACGGAGATATAGCAGTTAGAAGAATCTCTTACATGGGCCTCCCGCAGGGTTCATGTTTGAGTCCACTTTTGTACAACTTTTACGTGAGTGACATCGACAGTTGTCTCTCTGAAGGCTGCACTCTAAGACAACTTGCAGATGATGGAGTGGTGTCTTTCACAGGATCTACTGAGTCTCATTTGCACAGACCTTTACAAGATACTTTAGACAGATTGTCTTCCTGGGCTTTGGGGCTTGGGATTGAGTTTTCCCCTCAGAAAACGGAGATGGTTGTTTTCTCTAAGAAACATAGACCAGCTCAACCTAAGCTTCAACTCCTAGGCAGAACGATCACTCAATCGAGGTGTTTCAAGTATCTTGGGGTTTGGTTTGATTCCAAATGTACCTGGAGAGCCCATATTGAGTATCTGAAAGGAAAATGCCAACAAAGAATCAATTTTCTCCGATCAATCACTGGCACCTGGTGGGGAGCCCATCCAGAAGATCTTATAAAACTGTACCGTACAACGATTCTCTCAGTGATGGAGTATGGTAGTTTCTGTTTTCAATCAGCTGCTAAAACGCACCTCATCAAACTCGAGCGTATTCAATATCGAAGTCTGCGAATAGCATTGGGTTGTATGCCCTCAACGCATACCACGAGTCTCGAAGTTTTGGCAGGTATACTTCCCCTGAAAGATCGATTTTATTCACTGTCCCTTCGGTTCCTCATCAGGTGTGAGGTCATGAACCCATTGGTGATTGCAAATTTCGAGAAGCTACTTGAGCAAAATCTTCAAACAAGATATATGGCTGTATATCATGAATTCATGTCTATGCCGGTTAATCCTTCATCGTATTCTTCCATCCGTGTTTTTCTCCCTGACTACGACATTTCCTCTGTCCAGTTTGATTTGTCCATGCAGCATGAAATCCGTGTGATCCCTGAACAACATCGTCCCTTCGTTGTTCCAAGGATTTTTTATGCAAAGTATGGACACGTCAATGCTGAACAAATGTACTTTACTGATGGATCTCTTATAAACGAGTGTACTGGGTTTGGAGTGTTCAATCAAATATCCTGTGCATCTTATAGTCTGCAATCTCCATGTTGTTACGCGAACTTTCGGAGTTATTTGAAGCAATCGTCCGTTTATTTTATGGATGTGATAGCTCAAAACTGTAATTATTTTTCATTTGGATTAGTTTTAAATTAGGTTAACAAATTTGAATGACTTACATATTAAATCTCCTAGTCACTATTTCGTAACAACTATTTAATTTTTGATTGTGATTTTAGCCGAATATATACTAGAATAATAAATTGAAGGTGCTGATTTAAAGAAGTTTGTAAATTTTGGATAATTAAATACCTTTTTTGATAAACGTGCTATATGGTTCACAATCGATTATAGAATGACATTTTTATTTCCTGTTCTACAAAGCAGTGGTGCCTATTCTGACAGATACAGATCACTGTCATTATGGTTTCTGTATACTATAAACAGTATTGCTAAAATAGCACGCAACATCCTCCCCCTCATGTCACCGTAGTCTCTGCATCGGTGTCATGCACTCCGACATCTAGCAGTGCGATTTTGGTAAACGGTCTGGTTAAAACACCCTTGTTTGTTTGTAGATCTGCGGCTCTGGCTATGCCATCTTTACCCAAATGAGTTTTCAGAACCTTCCCACGTATCCAACGATTTCTGACACCCTCATCCACAATTACAACCAACTCACCCTCTTTTATCGGACGTACTTCTTCAAACCATTTTGTCCTACGTGTAATGGTTGGTAGGTACTCGACGATCCAGCGTTTCCAGAAGCATTGTAGAACATATTGTATCGTATCCCAACTTCTTTTGAAGGCAACAGCTTGTTCTACTGGTTTTTTCATACCCTGGCGCACTCCTTGAGAACTCATCAGCAAAAAATGATTAGGTGTCAGCGATTCATCATTTTCTGTTTCCAGCGAAATAAATGTCAACGGCCTCGAGTTCACCATGTGTTCTGCTTCCGCCAATACGGTGCTAAGTGATTCGTCGTCAAGTTTCCTTTCTGTCGGTATCGATCCTAATGCTGCCTTAACCGATCTCACCATCCTTTCCCAGCATCCGCCCATATGCGGTGCTGCGGGGGGAATAAAATGCCACTGCGTCGACGTGTCGGTAAAAGTGCTGCTAAGTTCGTTGTTGATTTTCTGCATCTCTGCTTGTAGCTCACGACTAACACCCAAGAAATTGGTTCCGTTGTCCGTATAAATTTCCTCAGGCGCACCTCGACGAGCAATGAATCGCCGAATCGCCTTCTTACATGAATCACTTGTCAACGTCGCTGCCACTTCCAAATGTATAGCTCTTATGGTCAGGCATGTAAAGAGCACAACCCAACGTTTCACTGCTGATCTTCCCACCTTAACCAAGTATGGTCCGAAATAATCGATTCCCAAATAAGTAAAGGGGCGCAGAAAGGGAGTGATTCTCACTCTGGGAAGTGGCCCCATTATTGGTGCTGCCGGCACTGTCGTGTAAACCCGACACCACATGCAGTTCTTCTTGGCCAGTTGCACTTGTACTCGTAGTCGAGGAATTCGAAACCTCTGTCGAATTTCGTTGGTCACTGTTTCGTTATTCGCATGATGGTGTTTCCGATGCATCCAGTCCAGTAACAAAACGGTGATCCGATGATTTTTGGGAAGTATTATAGGGTACTTTGCATCATAGGGTAACCAATCAGCCGCTTCCAAACGCCCACTTACTCTCAAGACGCCTGCTTCATCTAGAAAGGCGTTGTAGCTTGCTATCGGACTTGATTTTTTAATTTTCCGTTTCTTCTCCAACGTGGCATTCTTGTTATAATTCAAAACTGCAATTTCCTCACCGAACTCAGCTTGTGCTACTTTCCACAAAGTTTGCTTCGCTTTTCTTAGGTGTTCACTAGTCAATTTTTTCGACTCCATTTTCCTGGAATCGATGAAGCAATGGACGTAGCCTGTAGCACGTAACAGCCTTTCCCATTTGGAAAAGGGAGTGGGATCGACGATCGGTTCTGATAAAACGTGTGTGTTGATACGGAATGAACGCACCTCTTCGATTGTTTCCGGTACAGCACGATCTTTAGGCCATTCTTCTTGTTCATCGTAAAGGAAACTTGGGGCTCTAAACCAACGGCCTTCCGGTTCAAACGACGGTCCTTTCCCCCATTTCGTTGCGTCGTCAGCGACGTTGAGGCGAGTTGGTACCCATCTCCACTCGTCGATTCGAGACGATTCCAGAATTTTGTTGATTCGGTGTCCCACATACAAACTATACTTCCGTAGATCCGACCTGATCCAAGCAAGGACCGTTGAAGAGTCGCTCCAGAAAAAGGTCTGCTTGACTTCCAGTGAATGCTCTGATTCAATCGTTTTTCTAATCCGAACACCTAAAACCGCCGCCAGTAATTCCAAACGTGGGATGGATAACAGCTTCAGTGATGCAACCTTGGTCTTAGATGAAACGAGGGTACACCGTACTACACCACAATCCACAATTCTGAAAAATGCCACTGCTGCATACGCCTGCTCACTAGCGTCTACAAATATATGAAGTTGCAGGGTCTGGAAACTGTCTCTGCGATACCCAGGGAAGTAACATCGATGGATATGGACCATTTCTATTTTCCTCAAAAACTCTATCCAAAGCTTGAAACGTGCCACATTTTCAGGGGTAATCTGTTCGTCCCATCCGGTTTTTGATCTCCAGACTTCTTGTAAAAGTATTTTACCATGAATTACGAAATTTGAAACCATGCCGAGCGGGTCATAAAGGCTCATCACGAGTCTAAGAAGTTGTCGTTTTGTGGGAACCACTTCACCCAAGATCAAATCAGTTACTTCCTTACGGAATACCAGTGAGAATGAGAAGGTATCCGTTATCGGTTGCCAAACCATTCCGAGAAGACGTTCCTCCACTACTTCTCCTGACTCACCATCAAATCGTAAAGCTTTAACGTTAGCAGGGTCCACTTCACCTAGTTTCTCCAGAACTAATTTAGAGCTTGACAACCAGTTAACTATTTGGAATCCCCCGTTGGCATGGACCTTCGACACCTGCTCGGCTAACTCCATCGCCTCCTCCGGTGTATCAACGCTTTGAAGATAATCATCAACGTAGTGTGAATCCATGATCGCTGCTGCTGCTTTAGGGTATCTGTCCGCATGTTCGGCTGCATTCAAGTTTTTCACATACTGGGAATGTGCAGGTGAGCATGTGGCACCGAATATAGCAACGTCGGCTACCATCGTCTGGATATCTTGGTCTGGAGTGTCCCGCCACAGGAAAAGCTGGGCGGAGCGATCTTCCTTCCGCACAGTCATCTGGTGGAACATCTCTCTGATGTCACCTGAAATGGCCACCTCCCTTTCTCGATAACGAAATAAAACGGACAATAAAGAAGTCAATAGATCTGGACCCTTCATCAGCATGCTGTTCAGTGAAACTCCCTCGACTTTCGCAGCAGCGTCCCAAATTAGACGAACTTTTCCCGGCTTTTTATCGTTCAGTACAATTCCAAGTGGCAGGTACCATGTCCGTCGGATATCAAAGGATTGGATTTCAGCTTCCGAAGCCTGATGTGCGTATCCCTTTTGTTGGTATGCTGATATTTGTTGTCGAACTGACTTGTACAAAGCTGGATTCTGATGGAGCCGTTTTTCTAAACATTTGAATCGTTTTTCAGCCATAGGCTTACTATCTGGAAACTCCACGTAATCGTATCGCCACAGCAATCCGACTTCAAAACGACCGTCTGTGCCTCTTTTCGTTGTAGATTCCAAAATGTGTTGTGCTCGAAGATCATCAGCTGATTTTCTCTCTGGAGCCACCGTCACTCCCAAACTCTCAAACTCAAAGAACTGTCGAACATATTCATGAAGATCTTGTTCCTCTCTAGCGCAAACATGCATTTGACGATGTGGCATACTTTCTGCTCCCCCTGGTAAGCAACCCTGCACCGACCAGCCAATGCGAGACTTCATCGCTACCGGTTCTCCTGTACCTCCTTCTCTGGCCTTCAAAGTTGTCAGTAAATGCATATTGCTGAGACCAATAAGTATTCCTGGCACTGCTGAATTAAAACTCGCCACCGGGAGACCCCTGAGATGACTATATTCTCTAGACAACGCTTCGTAATTAATGCTTTGTTCAGGAAGACCAAGACAATCTACTGTATAAACTTTCGACAAAGGAAACCGAATTCCCCTACTATTGGCTGCTATCTCTAACTCCACGATCCTGGTTCCGGAAATCGTTTTAGTTACGCCTCCAGTCCATTGAATACACAAAGACGTTGCTTTTCCTTCTGCTCCTAATTGTCTGGCTATATTTTCCTCTAACAATGTTACTGCAGAACCGTCGTCTAAAAAGGCAAACGTTTCCACCTTTCCTTTGGGACCGTACAGAGTGACTGGAAGAATTCGATACAGGATTGAACTACTCACTTGCCGATGGATAGAAACTGTTGCAACTGTTGCCTCAGGAGCCTTTGGTTCGAAATGCAGCAGTCGATGATGCTTCTTCTGGCAATTGTTGGTTCCGCATACTTCTCCTTTGCATGGCCAACGACGGTGCGGCCTAAGACAACGACGACATACTTTGCGTTCTTTCACTAACGACCAACGATCATCTAATGACATGTTTAAAAATCTAGAACACTTTTCCATCGACCTACACTTTCCCTTGCAAGCTATGCACGATTTGAAATCTGCTCCCGTATCTGGAGGATGGTTTATATTAGGAACTTCAGTTAAATCACCAGGTATATTCACGGCTGTATGGGTGTTCACGAACGCTTTGTTCTTGGACTTGACCCGATCATCCCGGCGTAACGTAATCTTACTCGTGGCAGCTGTAACCATTTCCATATAATGACCGAACGATTGAAGGTCCACTGTGGGTAGCTGATGTTGGTAAAGTGCCCAATTAAACTGAACGACAGGCGGTAACTTATCCACCAGCTCCTGTAGAAGATTTGTATTTCCCATATGACTTTCCATGCCGACCGCTCTCAAATGACTGCACATGTTCTGCACTGCGAGGCCAAAACTTACTAGTGTGTCCAACCGATCTTCTTTCGGGGCTGGAGTGGAACGAATTTTACTTATCATATGATGTACGATTTGTGTAGGACGACCATAAAGCGTTTGCAAAGTGGAAATAACTTTCGAAACGGTGGATGGATGCAAAAGAAAGCTATGAACCTCTTCTTTTGCTTTCCCCTTCAAACATCGCTGAAGACGTAAAAGATTTTCGGAATCGGAAAACCCACACGCATTCGAAGACTGCTCGTAGCTGGTGATAAACAGTGGCCAATCAAGAGGATTCCCATCGAATATTGGCAAGTCCTTAGCGAACACATGACGAGCTACCATTTGCGTGGGAGTTGGACCATACTGAAACTGCGTATTATTCTCTACAGGGTGTTGAAAATCGTTCGGGTGTGTTTGAATGTATGTTGGTTGGATTGGTGGTGTGTAATTTGGAAAAATATTTAGTGGAGAGGGTGCCTGAGGTTCAAAGAAAATTTGTGAACGCGCCCCAACTGGAGAGCTTATGGGTGCGGTAAACACATTTGAAAACTCTGGGTTCATATTTGCATTTTGGTTCGGAATCGTGGTACTTACCGGTGACGTAGCAGATGGAGGAGGAGGAATGTTACCTGTTCGGGGACTAATATCGAAAACACTATCCCCTAAGCTTGGTTGTCGTCCATGAGCTACATCTAACTCATCGCGTAACTGCTTTTCCACCCGTCGAAGTTGGTTCAGCTCGTCGTCACGTTTCTCCAAATCTAGCAAGCGCTGTCTATAGATTCCTTCGTGATGTTCCCGAAATTCTTGCAGTTGCTGCCGAAGATCTGCTTCCACCTTCCTCATTCTGTCTGCTTCTGCTTGCCGCTGTATATCCAAATGTTTAAGCTTTTCCGTCAACTCTATTTCTCGTTTCCTACAAATGTCGTTTTCCTTTTCGTGCATCTGCTGCAGCTCACGAACCTTGCGTACTCCAATCGTTTCGCGTTGCCACTGTTCGAAGGATGGTTTAACGGTTTTGGGTATAGTTCCTGTTGGTTTCCGGTAGCTTAGCTGATCCTCGAGCATGTTAACGAATGGTTGGATGTCGACTTTTGGAATGTGATTCAGGGACATGTCTGTCGATACCTCTGAGCCACCCTCGGGTAGGAAACCGATAGAAAGGCTGTCAATCGTTCTTGGCCTGCCTTCTAAAGTCGATTCAACTATGGGAGTCGATGTCATTTTACCACACAGTTTCTCTATTGTTGCTGTTCCAGGTTCGTTGGTCCGAATATCGGGTTTAGGCGTTTGTCCAACAACACCTCGGCCGGATTTCTCGGTCGCAACCGCTTGCTCTCGAACCCAATTTGCAGTTCTGGAACGCGACTGCCCACTGTGGTAACTACGTTCACTTTTACCGTCCTCCACATCGTCTTGCTGTTTGAGTAACTCGTACCGTTTATCCAAGTAGGCACGATCCCGCTCCAATTTCGCATTTGCCGCGTCATTCTGCAGTTTTAGTTCCTCTTCCAGTTTCTCCAAATCCCTAGCAATTTTCGCTCGACGAGTGCTGCTGGAAGTGGATTGCCCAGTAGCAGAGCTCGGCGGTGGTACTGGTATTCGCGGAACACAGAGAGCACAACGGTAAACGATATCTTTCGCTGTTTCTGTGGTAACACCTGCGCACGCAAAATGGTCCCATCTTTCGCACGATACACACTGCACCATAAATCGTTCCGCGCCATTCGGTCGTTTACAAAACCGGCAATCGTTCTCGTTAGCCCGGTCAACATCCACAAAACTCGGAACAAACGTATCACCCCCCTGGGAATCTTTGTTGACGTTTTCCTCAACCAGGTTATGTCCATCTTGTTCTCGAGAAGCGCGTGTCTGTGAACGGGTCTGGGGCCTATTCATCACGATCACGTTCGTAATGTTAATATTTTTGAGTGTTGTTACGCGAACTTTCGGAGTTATTTGAAGCAATCGTCCGTTTATTTTATGGATGTGATAGCTCAAAACTGTAATTATTTTTCATTTGGATTAGTTTTAAATTAGGTTAACAAATTTGAATGACTTACATATTAAATCTCCTAGTCACTATTTCGTAACAACTATTTAATTTTTGATTGTGATTTTAGCCGAATATATACTAGAATAATAAATTGAAGGTGCTGATTTAAAGAAGTTTGTAAATTTTGGATAATTAAATACCTTTTTTGATAAACGTGCTATATGGTTCACAATCGATTATAGAATGACATTTTTATTTCCTGTTCTACAAAGCAGTGGTGCCTATTCTGACAGATACAGATCACTGTCATTATGGTTTCTGTATACTATAAACAGTATTGCTAAAATAGCACGCAACACCGTCTATATCGCTGAATTAGCAGCCATTCATTGGGCACTGGATGATATAGCCACGCGAACCGTTGAACACTACTTCATTGTAACGGACAGTCTCAGCTCTGTTGAGGCTATTCGTTCAATTAAGCCCGGAAAGCACTCACCGTACTTCCTTGAGAAGATACGGATAACGTTGAGTGCTTTATTCAGACGCTGCTTTAGCATCACCTTCGTCTGGGTTCCTTCACATTGCTCGATACTGGGCAATGAGAAGGCAGACTCACTAGCAAAGGTGGGTGCAACTGAAGGCGATATTCATCACCGTCAAATTGCCTTCAATGAATTCTATTTTTTGGTCAGAAGAAACACTCTTGTCAACTGGCAGCGCAAATGGGACGAGGATGAGTTGGGTCGATGGCTCCACTCGATTATCCCAAAGGTAAGCCTTAAACCATGGTTCAATAGGTTGGACCTTAGTCGAGATTTTATTCGAGTATTTTCCCGACTCATGTCCAATCATTGTTCCTTAAAAGCGCTACTTACCACGACATCGAGCATCTTGTTTGGTCATGTGAGGTCCATCTTGTCGCCAGAGGGAACTTAGTCAACTCCTTAAGAGCCCGAGGAAAATCACCTAACGTTCCAGTGAGAGATGTGTTGGCTGCGATAGACTTAGACTATATGTTCGAGATATATCTTTTTCTTAAATCTATAGATCTTCGCATTTAACTACTTCTTTCCTCTATTCGTCTCTTTACCTTCTCTTAGTTCTAAAAATTTGATTGTAAAAAACAGAATCTTGATTTTGGCTCCGTTAAACTAAAGGTCCGAGCCGTTCCAAATAAACGAGATTATAAAAAAAAACGATATTTATTCGGAAAATATTAATTACAGTAAGTTTTTTTACGCGGTTTTTTTACACGGCTCGAGGAGTATGAGGAGAATTATTGAAGAGAGGTCACAATTTGTATAGACAAGTATTTAAATTTTACGAAACTACCTTTTTGGCTTTTACACTTTTAAACTCTGTTTTATGTTCCCGTTTTAATATTTAAACTTACCTACTACCTTCAGTTCTCGGTTCCGGTTTTCTTGAAGGATCGCTAACACTCTGTCAAGTCTGCCCTTCAACCTTTCAACACCTTTGAACCTCGAAATTTCACAACTGGGAATGTTTCCAGTTTGTTGTTGTGCGCTACTTCCTTCTCCCATTCGAGTTTAGTTTCAGTCTTCTATGCGATGACATATCGTTATGGTATTCGTACCAGTTATTCGTCATTGATAAGCAATGTGCTGTAAACAGATTCCGGTTTCTATAAATAATAATATGACTGAAAAAGAGCTGTTTTCAAGAGTCAACAGCCTAACTTCTATAAAATACTGCGCCAATTTTTTAAATGAACGATCAATCTATAACGACATTGGTCAACATACATACACTGCCGGCCAAAAGTTTGGGATCACCCACTAAAAAACATGCAAATTTTGATCGTTCATATCTCAGCCGTCATAAGACATATTGCAAATCTTCTGATCTCATTTGAAAGATAATGAGCAATAGCTATTTCGGAGTTATTTTGCCTAAGAATAATTTTTTAGTTTTGAACTTAAAACTTGATCTAAAGTTATAGCATTTTCAAAAAATCGCACTCAATATTCAAAGCCGATCATCTCGGGAGAGGGTGGACCAAATCTCAAAATTTGAGTGGCATTAGAATCCCTGTTCTGTACTTCTCAAAACACAATCAAAAATTTTTGTGAAAAAATTCAAGAATGTACTTTAAATAAATAAAATAGACACTTGAGTTATCGTCCAAAAGTTTGGGATCACCCCTTTGTATGGTGAGTTTGGGATCATTCTTATAAAACATGCAAATTTATTTTATTCATATCTTTCTCATCGAACATCGTATTGTAGATCTGAAGGGTTCATTTGGAAGCTTTGGAATTGTTGTTTTTTAATAAATTCATTCAAAAATTATATTTTAAGGTGAGAACTATAAAAAAATCAGAATCATAACTGGAAACTTTCAAAAAAACAATTAATTTCAGGCGATTTTTCATGGTTTCACTTCAAAATATAATTTTTGAAGGAATTTATGAAAAAATAACAATTCCTTAGCTTCCAAATGAGCCCTTCAGATCTGCAATACGATGTTAGATGAGAAAGATATGAATAAAATAAATTTGCATGTTTTTATAAGAATGATCCCAAACTCACCATACAAAGGGGTGATCCCAAACTTTTGGACGATAACTCAAGTGTCTATTTTATTTATTTAAAGTACATTTTTGAATTTTTTCACAAAATTTTTTGATTGTGTTTTGAGAAGTACAGAATAGGGATTCTAATGCCACTCAAATTTTGAGATTTGGTCCACCCTATCCCGAGATGATCGGCTTTGAATATTGAGTGTGATTTTTTGAAAATGCTATAACTTTAGGTTAAGTTTAAAGTTCAAAACTAAAACATTATATTTAGGCAAAATACCTCCAAAATAGCTATTGCTCATTATCTTTCAAATGAGATCAGAAGATTTGCAATATGTCCCAAGACGGTTGAGATATGAACGATCAAAATTTGCATGTTTTTTAGTGGGTGATCCCAAACTTTTGGCCGGCAGTGTATATCCACAATCCACAATCAATACAACCCTTTTGGCCGGAAAGCTTGCGTGCAACAATCGATTGAATCAGCTGATTGTTATCAATACAAACTGCAAAACTGCAACATATCATCTGGATATGGAACGCACTCTGCTGTTCGATGTTCGAGCTAATCAATTGAATTCTCCATCATCAATCTTAATTGATGCACCACATCAGGAATCCTCATCATGCTCGAATCAGTTTTTCTTATGTACCAGATAAATCTTTCATTCAGTAGATGTTGCGTGTTTTTTATGTTCAGGATGGGGTATAAGCTTCAATGTTAGTGTTAACAATTTTTTTTTAATATTTTAGTTTGAGAGTTTTTTTTTTTTAATTTTCGATGTGTAGGAATAAGAAGGCAATCCCAGCTTGCGATAACAAGTTTGAATTTGAAACTTGTTTAGTAATATGTTTAATGCCAATATTGGGTTCCAACTCTTTCCAAACCAAGTAGAAACCGGCAACAAACTATTTATTTGTAGGGCTTCAGCAATGATTTCCACCCGCTCGTGGTTGGAGCATTAATTAACTTCTTTTCTCTTTGACTGTGACTTAGCGTGTTTGTAGACGAGGACTCACATTAAGTAGGTCACTGACATGAATTGTCAGGTTTAGAATGTTCCATGAGCCGAAGTCGGTCTGAGACACCAATAAGGAAATATACATTTTTAATGATTCATTGGTTGTACTATTTATGAAATTGTTTGGTTCTGGAAACGTGACCCAGTCGAACTTCCTAGTTTGTTGACAAATTCCGCCTTTCCCAATCGGTTTAGGTTGAAAAAATCGATCGATCTACTGATGGTTACTGCTACAAAACTAAAAATCCTTCAGGTTCGTAACAATCGTGTTTGTCGATAGCGAGTGGTTGTTTTTTATTACATATTTAATTCTGCAACGTCGTCGATGGCTGGAAGCAAATCGGCAGACGTTCCAGTTGGGTGCATCCACGGACATCAATATTGGCATTGAAACATTGGAAGTTCCCTGATGTGGGTCAGCAGCGCCGCCAATCATTGGACTATCTCTCGTGGGAAATGGGCCAGCTGTATGAAGTAAAGAAACCATTATCGAGGCAACAAAATGTGGAGCCGATTGTTGTTCTTGACCCCTGAAATTACTTGTGATAACTGAACAAATTGGAGGTCGCTCATACCGAAAATTCTGAAGTTAAGAAAACTCAAATGTTGATCATTGATTGAGCTCTATCAATTTCTCATGCAAAACACTGTTACTGTTTGTTTATTGCAATATATGGTTCAAAGTCACGGTGTACAATATAATAAGGTGATATCTTCCCGATGATGTCGTCATTACTATCCATCTAGTGATCCTCGGTGTATGCAGCATTATCTTACGCGCGCAAAACATTTTGCCTGGCATTCTATTCGAAGATAGTAATGACGTCACTTGTTTACATTCAAACGAGTTGTTTACTCGCGTTAGTAGCCTACCTTGTCTATTTATACCGTGGTTCAAAGTTATTCAAAAGCATCGCGTGACGCCGGTAGAGAAAATGACTTTTCGAACTTTAATATGTGTTGTGAGCCTACTTGGTTGAAATATTCATGCAGAAGAATAAAGCAATTGAAAGATTCTCCTTCATTCAACCACAATATAAGAGATGTTGCCATCTATCTTTGGAAGACATTTTTCGGCATTGGATGTTTTTCCACACTCTTCTCCAATCTATCGTCTTTACGTTTTCTTTACTATTTTTGGCGCTTGAAGAGACATTCGAAAGTATCCATGTACAGAAGCCGAATGAGGATGTTCGATAATATTTGATGGAAGATATGGAAATTCTTTAGCGATGTGTTTTAGGCAAGGGTACAGAGACGGAATTCCTTGTATGTTTGGAGGATTAGTCATTTGATCTAAGAAATCAGCAGCAAAAGTAGTAAACTTCAGACAGCGCAGAAATCCACTGATAAGCAAAGATTTGCATTTTAAAATCGAAAGATGAAGGTTTAGCCCGCCATCATAAGAGTTCATAAGGTTAAGTCCCTGGAATTTTGGACTTTGATCAATTTTGGGCGACATAGTGTCATAGAATATACAAGAATTTTTGTTTAAAAATTAAAAACGTCGTTGGCACATGTTTCCTTAGATAATCGAAAAAAAACAGCGGTTTCTCTAAACGTCTCTTTGTACGTCTCGGTGATCGAGTGGTTAGCGTGGTAAGGCAGTAGTCGCTGGTCTATTGATGGCATGGGTTCGATTCCCATCTCGGTACTGGGTGTTAAATATGTTAATCTTAAGTTGTCCACGTCATGTATTCAGTCTGTAAAGCCTAAATCGGCTAAGACGGTGTTTGTCTTTTTAAATACTTTTTCCGAAAAATATTTGATTCTCCAAAGAGCTTGCGGAAATTTTTGTGTTTTAATACTGACGTGAGTTTTTCAACATTCAACAAATTAAAAAAGAAAACCTAATGATTAAAGAAATTTGTTCCTATTCAAAGTACCTTTACACATTATCATCACCCATAATACGGAAGAAAAAACACCATTAAACAAAAGATGACATTTCCAAACGAATGGGAAAGTCAAACATGTGGGTAGCGGCGTAATCTTGCGCTTTATCAGTCCGCTATAATGCTTTTAATTGCATTTACATAATATGTACAAGGGGGATTTCAACAACAGAATTTAATCACGTCGTGTGCTGCTGTGTAGAGTGAGATAAATGGTGTTTATTTGAAACGTTTCCTAATTTTACGAAATCAAGACTGATTTTATGATTAGGACAGTGCTATTAGAAGACGAAGATTGTAGAACTGTTTTTCAATTCATTTACTGACAAGTTTTTATGGCATATGTTTAAGTATAATTCTTCGATAAACTCAGATTTACTCAAACAGAAGTGAATTGTACACATCGAAACGTTAAGTTATGAACAGAAAACTTGTTACTTGACTTTTAATGTAGATCAAAACAAGAAAAGTCTTACAACGAATAATACCACAAAATCACACAGTTTGTCAACTTAACATACGAACCTGTAATTTGGCGAATTTTTGCATAATTTAAGATTCGAGATAGTGTAATTAAAGTGATGTGATCAAGTCAGTGGATCATTTCTAGCGCACACTTGCGGCTATGTTAAAGAAAAAAACATTCAGAGAAATAGACTGATAACAGTGAATAACAAATATACATAATCCTACATGTGAATTACGGTAATTTTAACCCGTTATCAAAGGTCAGAAATGAGTGTTAATCATTATTTAATTTACTATCGCCCGTATATTTTTTTCGTCAAAGCAATTTTTGGCAAAGTCAACATCACACAAAAACACCGACAGGCAATTGAATTGGTGTGAAATTAACCATAACACTGACGACACCTTCTAATCACAGTTCAGCGTTTATAGAAGCCAGAAAGTGACAGAAAAATATTCAAATAGCTTTACTGCTCCATACGGTCTACCAATGGACAAACTCAAAACAATCGATATGTTTATTGTTATCTTTCAAAAGTTTGTGCGAATTTTCTGGAAGCATACCGTAGGCGGCAATAAGTATGCAGGCGCCAAACGATACGGCTTTCCTTAACGACGCCCGGCTGCAGCCTATCAAACGCGAACATCAACTTTTGATAAACCTCTCTTATCTGGGCCCCGATTGATTGCGCAGAATTGTTTGTACGGCAATTATCTGTCTGTTCAGCACTCTTCCTAAGAATGACTGGCAGAAGTTGTTTCGATGCCATATACCTAATCGTCACGAGAAGGTTTGATACCGGTTTATGCGCGATTTGTTTAGCTTTTGAAGAATTTCAAACATTTAAAATTACATACCTTTAATTTTTTTAAAACTTAGAAGGTCCTTGTTTAATACTCGCTTTTTAAACATACTATCGAACTATCGAACAAACATAAAGTTGATAAACATAAAAATGGGCTAGACAACGGCTGTTTCCTTTGGCTTCGAAATGGTTTCAGTTACATCATAAGTTCTCTAATGTTTACTTGGAGATGGGGGGAGGGGTGTTGTCTTGTGAAATGACCCTTAACAAAATTATAGACAGGCATAGCATAGTTAAAAAATCGATAGACAATATTTCGAAGCTGGCTTTAAAGCGATTTCCGCTGGAGCTATATTGTTGAAGTTCGTCTAGTCAATTTCATGTGTCGCAATTGGATATTTATGATTTTTTTTTACAAATGATTGAGAACAAGGGGTTGCTCTAAATAAACTTTTTTATTTTCAAAATTACAAAGTAAACAAAACCGTATGTAGTAAGAATATGATAAGAAAAAGTAGAAGTTTTGTAGAACCTAGAAAACATAACTGACCTTCAATTCCTTAAAAAAAAACTTTGCTTTCAGCGAACATATTATAATCAACATTGGTAACTCTCAGCATGCTTCATATACTTCAGCAAGGACATGTATATCAGCACCACCTCCTGGAGAAAGTTCTTACTAGAAGGAAATTTCAAGCATTGAAGTATGTACTGAGGAAATTCTGAACATTCTTTCCATCAACCGTGGGTTCGCGTTTTAACTACAAAAGTTCGTGTTTGAACTTGCATTTCTATGACCACACAGAAAATTTTGTTTAAATTTTATTTTCAACATAGGAATTTCAGCCTATTCCAACTTTTCTTCGTGTAGCAAAGTATGTTGCTATGGTTCTCAATTTGTGTTGTTTTCTGCCGAATGGAAAAAAGGTCCCGACTGACGGAGTATGCTAATAAATCTACAATTTTAGATTCTAATGTCATTTGAATTGGAACAATCATTGATGGAAATTTCACTGTTTGGACAATACTGAATATTTCATAAAAGAAATCATAAGAAGGCAACAATTTACTAAGTAAATTGATCTTGAAATCTAATCTACAATATGATTTAAGATTTATTGATGACCACATCATCATTATTATTATTATTACCTGGAGCACGTTTGGTAAATGGGAATCAGCATTCCTCTAAAAATGAATAAATTGGTAAAGGAAAAAAAATCTTCGTCTAGAATTAGCTCTTTTTAATACTTTTCATTTAGGCACATCTGATTTTTTGAAAACTCCAAAACATGTTGAACCGATAAATCAAAATCATATTTGGAGTATAAAATTTATTAACGAAATCAACTTACTTATTATGAAAGATATTATGAAAAAATAGTAGATATACTTGTGTTGTATTTAGTATAATTGTCAGATCGGGACACAAAGTTTTGGTGATAATGAGCTTAACAGTTTTCGCCAGAAGCTTTCGAAATTTAGTCTAAGGCAACTTAGGTCTTCTCGATAGCATTTATTCATGTTCGTAAGATCTTTCCTCACATGGAGGCGCGTTTCATGTGTCCTTCAAGTTTCTGGAGAGTGAGAAATATTCATACTATTATTATATTTGGAATAAGCTAACCTAAACCTATTTTTTGATTAGTTCTCTGGACATTTCAAACTTAATTACACTGGCATGAGCATTGGCGCTCTACAATTCTACAATCATTCTATAATTAGGTTAGTCCTGGCCTAGTTCTGGATTCGGTTTGTTAGCTGGAACGGTCTTATGCTGCGTGTTCTGCTACGTCCTTCGTTCGGTGAAATAAGGTGAAACATATTTTTCACTGGTCAGATCTTTAAAAAAAACCTGTCGACCGATTTTTTTCGATTTACCAGTGAATCTAATTCTACCAGTATAGACACACCAAGGTTCTTTAGGGTTTATCGAATAGACTCGTTCTATCCTGTGTATATGTACATTGTAATATGGCTATCACACAATACTGGCATATTCGATAGTAGTTCGGATTAGACCAACATAAATCGAAACAATGGTGTAAAGTCCGTCCACCTCGTGACAAATCTTACTTACATGCCGTACATGAATTTACTTTGGCAACGACTTGTTCGATATTTTTTGAAAACCTAAGCTCCGCATCCAATTCAACGCCTAGATCCTTTACCGACGAATTTCTAGCAATGGTACCCCTTATTTCGAAACGGTATTCATGCAAGATGTTACACATCTGCCGAGAAAACCTAATCACGTTACCTTTCGAGGCATAAATTTTCAATCCAAAAACGCTGCAGCACTCAAAAAAACCTACAGGGCGAATTTGGCAGAGTCAAGCAATCCTTGGGATTTCGAACTGGAAGAAACATCTTCAGACCATCTGCGATTATCAAAACGAACACGTCAAAAAGCACTCCGGAAAACTCATTCATATCAGTAATGAAAAGAAGGGGTCCAAAGAGACTCCCTTGTGGTATACCACTGTTAACCGAGAATTCAGCTTCACGAACTCCTTCTCTTAGGTATGAACGAATACACTGCAGGCACGTTCCGGTGATCCCATTTTTACATAGAACTGAACATTAAAGTTAATCACAGAAACATTAAAACAACACATTAAACAGAACATTAAAGTTAATCACACCAAAAGCCGTTGACATGTTGGTTTATATGACATCGACTTGTGGTCCGCCAAATACGTCACTGTTGAACGTTGTTTTAAAAAGCCGTGCTGAAAGCCTCACATCTTTCTTTCTAACCATGGGTACATTTGATCGAAAATTATGCTCTCGAACAGTTTGGGTAGGGCAGAGAGAATTGCCACCCCATGATAGTTTTCAGCAGGCAGTTTTGAACCATTCTTGTGGAACGGTGAAATGTGTGAACTCATTCATAGTTTTGGAAACCGAACTTCACAAAATGAAGCTGAGAATAGCAAAGGAACTTCAATATCGGCTACGCACTCTTCGAGAAATGAAGTCTCATGTCTCAGATCTCCCATTTTTCCTATTTTTCATCTCTCATGTGTCAGGTCTTAAAGCATGAATCACGCAAAATCTGGACGCATTAAAAAGGGTCTATCTCGGAGCTATGTAAACGAAATAAAAATGTTTTGTAATCAAAATGTAGGGTTTTTATTGCACTTCAAAGGAAAAATAGGAAAACAATTATTCCGATTTTGATTTGATGAAATTTCGAACTTTTCGTAGAGAACCACTCATCATAGTTTGGACACCCTATTTACTGAAATCAGCGGCCATTCACTGCCCTCAGCGGTCATTTTGTTACCATTCTTCTTCATCTTCTGCTTGACAATTGCCCGACCAATTCGATAGGTCGGAATTGAGGGCAGTTTAGTGGGTTGATGTCCTTTTCGACAAAATCCACCCGTTGGCCCGATACCACTGTAGTACCTCTTTGCTGTAGTGGCAGCTTGCCAAATCTGGCGAAAACTTTACTGGTTCTTTGTGAGATCTAATGTACGAAAAAAAAAACTTTTTTAAGGCACTCCTCCTTGTACATTTCGGAGTCCATGGTCTTGTTTTTCACAAAAACCGGTGTTTTTCGTCCGCAGCTGCAAATACCTTGTTAGATCAAACACTTTCTTGCCAACGTATCGGCAAAAACGAATTTGAACTTGGCGGGGACATCACCCCGACCAGTGGCTTTGTAAAATTTTTGGCCAGGAAGCCGCCCAAAATCAGATTTCACGGTTTTTGAACCAGACCACGTCGGGTTTTTGACGAGGATGTCCAAAATTAATTTTCGCCTCGCGGCTTCCATTACGTGTAACTTTATTGGAAAAAAACGAATCGTTATGAAATTTTCAGCACTGATAGAGGAAACATTTCCGAACAAAGTACTGTCAAATATTCCAGATCCGACAACTAGGAGGGCTATGGTATCATAAACAGTGCGTCCAGATTTTGGATGATCCATGCTTTAGGTCCCGCTTTCTCATGTCTCAGAACTCAAATCTCATATCTCATGTCTTAGGTCCCATGTCTCAGGTCTAAGGTTTCTCTTTTCAAACCTTACTGGTAAGGTTCTCCCAACTTCAAAAATTTCCAACCGTTTTTTTAAAGAAAGGGTAAAATGATTTCAATTTCATTAATTAAGGCAAATGTTATGAATACGAAATGCGTTTAAATCAAATCTTTGCAAACGTTTTATTTCCGTAAATATCTAATTTACTGTTAGTTGTTAGTGCTTACTTATAGAGGGTCAGAAAAATTCAATTTTTTTTATATATGTTACGGTTCATACCATTTCATTAAAAAAAACAACTTTTGGGAAATCAGGTTTTAGTATTTATACTCCTTTGGCTGTGGATTTAACAAAACAAAACGTTATCTTACATTTGGAAATGGAGTAGATAACTTGCTATGCAGATTTGATCGAAAGTTGATTATGGACTTTTCGTTTATTTCTCATAGTGGACTTTTGTCTCTATGAAATGGGATAGGAAAATTACAATTGTAAATTGTAAACTCAATCGACATAACAATTTCGAAGAATATTATAATGGTTGAATTTATAGATGATTGTAAAACATCGGATATAGCTTAACTTATCAGAATTATTCAAACTTATCAGTGAAAATATATGGGGTAATTTAAGCCTAAACTAATAGAGATTAAATCCATTTCCCCTATGAAGGTCCGTGAACACCAGGGATTGAAAATTAAGCTCATTTGAGCGAGCTTCATAGCGCTTTATTTCCATAGCTCCGCTTACAAAGCAATCGACGAAGCTCCTATCGTTTTTGTCTCCGGAGCTTCGCATTGCTAAGCTCTTATTTGGAAGAAACCTTAGCTGTTTTTTTGCCTCGTGAGCCCGTTAGCTCATGCCTCCAGAGGAGCTTGAGCTTGTTGGCTCAACCGATTCAAATTCGTTGAGCTTGTTTTCACTGCTGCTGTTCAAGCCAACGCCTGCTTTTTTGTGCACAAGTGAAGTAACTAAAAAAAGGGCTTGTTGCATGGATTTTTAAAAATAAATGTTGGACGGTTTTAGTAACAAGTAAAAGTTACCAGCACTAGTAATTATGAAATAGTCAAATTTACAATTTTTCGGGAAAAACGCCGAATGAAAGGGCTCTTTGCGAGGATTATTAAAATCAATGTTAGAGAGTTCTAGTTACTAGTAAAAGTTACCAGCACTAGTAACTATGAAATAGTAAAATTTACAATTTTTCGGGAAAAACGAAAAATGAAAGGGCTTTTTGTAAGGATTATTAAAATCAATGTTAGAGAGTTCTAGTAACTAGTAAAAGTTACCAGCACTAGTAACTATGAAATGGTAAAATTTACAATTTTTCGGGAAAAACGCCAAATGAAAGGGCTTTTTGCGAGGATTATTAAAATCAATGTTAGAGAGTTCTAGTTACTAGTTAAAGTTACCAGCACTAGTAACTATGAAATAGTAAAATTTACAATTTTTCGGGAAAAAACGCCAAATGATAGGGCTTTTTGTAAGGATTATTAAAATCAATGTTAGAGAGTTCTAGTAACTAGTAAAAGTTACCAGCACTAGTAACTATGAAATAGTAAAATTTACAATTTTTCGGGAAAAACGCCAAATGAAAGAGCTTGTTGCGAGGATTATTAAAATCAATGTTAGAGAGTTCTAGTAACTAGTAAAAGTTACCAGCACTAGTAACTATGAAATAGTAAAATTTACAATTTTTCGGGAAAAACGCCAAATGAAAGGGCTTTTTGTAAGGATTATTAAAATCAATGTTAGAGAGTTCTAGTAACTAGTAAAAGTTACCAGCACTAGTAACTATGAAATAGTAAAATTTACAATTTTTCGGGAAAAACGCCAAATGAAAGGGCTTTTTGCGAGGATTATTAAAATCAATGTTAGAGAGTTCTAGTTACTAGTTAAAGTTACCAGCACTAGTAACTATGAAATAGTAAAATTTACAATTTTTCGGGAAAAAACGCCAAATGATAGGGCTTTTTGTAAGGATTATTAAAATCAATGTTAGAGAGTTCTAGTAACTAGTAAAAGTTACCAGCACTAGTAACTATGAAATACAGACTCCGTTCGTTTTTGGCAACATTCGATTTTGGCAACATTCGATTTTGGCAACATCCGATTTTGGCACATGTGCCAAAATCGAACGGTTTTTAGAACCAACATTACCTTTTGGTTTATGTCATAACAGGACCAATTTAATCTAGACAAACGCCATTTAAACATTTTTATGTTTTGAAATGGTGATAAAATGCAACAATTAAAACAATTTTTTTTAAATTTTATAAAGTACTCAAATACGACAAAAAGATGAAAAATTCAAAAAGTTGAAAAGCAAATTCGAACAAAAGAATGAAAATGACAAAAAACAACAAAAAAATGATGAAGAGTGCCAAAAACAGCAAATATGACAAATGAAAACAAACATTATAAACTAAATAAGAAAAGTGCAAAATGCATCAAAAACATCATGAAAAAAAAAAGACTACAAATGGTTAGAAATTGACTAAAAATAACGTTTTTGATCGTTATGATAGTTATTTTGTAAAAATAACTGAAAAAAAGTTGAGAAAAAAAACCTTTCGATTTTAGCAACATTCGATTTTGGCAACACAAAATGCACGGGCGTGTTGCCAAAATCGAACGGGGTCTGTAGTAAAATTTACAATTTTTCGGGAAAAACGCCAAATGAAAGAGCTTGTTGCGAGGATTATTAAAATCAATGTTAGAGAGTTCTAGTAACTAGTAAAAGTTACCAGCACTAGTTACTATGAAATAGTAAAATTTACAATTTTTCGGGAAAAACGCCAAATGAAAGGGCTTTTTGTGAGGATTATTAAAATCAATGTTAGAGAGTTCTAGTTACTAGTTAAAGTTACCAGCACTAGTAACTATGAAATAGTAAAATTTACAATTTTTCGGGAAAAACGCCAAATGAAAGGGCTTTTTGCGAGGATTATTAAAATCAATGTTAGAGAGTTCTAGTTACTAGTTAAAGTTACCAGCACTAGTAACTATGAAATAGTAAAATTTACAATTTTTCGGGAAAAAACGCCAAATGATAGGGCTTTTTGTAAGGATTATTAAAATCAATGTTAGAGAGTTCTAGTAACTAGTAAAAGTTACCAGCACTAGTAACTATGAAATAGTAAAATTTACAATTTTTCGGGAAAAACGCCAAATGAAAGAGCTTGTTGCGAGGATTATTAAAATCAATGTTAGAGAGTTCTAGTAACTAGTAAAAGTTACCAGCACTAGTTACTATGAAATAGTAAAATTTACAATTTTTCGGGAAAAACGCCAAATGAAAGGGCTTTTTGTGAGGATTATTAAAATCAATGTTAGAGAGTTCTAGTTACTAGTTAAAGTTACCAGCACTAGTAACTATGATATAGTAGAATTTACAATTTTTCGGGAAAAACGCCAAATGAAAGAGCTTGTTGCGAGGATTATTCAAATCAATGTTAGAGAGTTCTAGTAACTAGTAAAAGTTACCAGCACTAGTTACTATGAAATAGTAAAATTTACAATTTTTCGGGAAAAACGCCAAATGAAAGGGCTTTTTGTGAGGATTATTAAAATCAATGTTAGAGAGTTCTAGTTACTAGTAAAAGTTACCAGCACTAGTAACTATGATATAGTAAAATTTACAATTTTTCGGGAAAAACGCCAAATGAAAGAGCTTGTTGCGAGGATTATTAAAATCAATGTTAGAGAGTTTTAGTAACTAGTTAAATTTACCAGCACTAGTAACTATGAAATAGTAGAATTTACGAATTTTCGGGAAAAACGTCAAATGAAAGGGCTTTTTGTGAGGATTATTAAAATCAATGTTAGAGAGTTTTAGTAACTAGTAAAATTTACCAGCACTAGTAACTATGAAATAGTATAACTTACAAATTTTTAACACATAAACATTGATTCCAATAATCCTCGCAACAAGCCCTCTCATTTGGCGTTTTTCCCGAAAATTTCGAAATTTGACTAAGGTACACCGGGGTAAGTGGGGACGGTTTTTCGTATAGTTCAACTTTAAAAAATCATTAAAAAATCAGCAGTGGGTCAATTTTGATAAAATCGCGTTCAATGTGATGCAGAACATGTTGTTCACAAATGCTGAAGAGATGAGCTTGATAGACGCAAAGCGAAAAAAGTTATCACGTAAATTGTTATGGACGGCTGGTGTCTTCACTTACCCCGCTTTATGGGGTAAGTGGGGACGGTAGATTTTCCCTTTGATTTCTCAAGAAATTTTCAACAAATTTGTGTTTTTTTGGTTGAATACGTTACTTTATTGCTCGAACCGTCCGAAATTTTTAAAAAAGTTCATGGTACTATTAATAAGGCATCTATCAATGATTATTGTGTGTAAACCGATATTATCGAAAATATATACTTATTTTAGAAAACACAAGTACTTTTCCCAACTTTTCATGATCTGAATGCTAAATAAAGCTAAATCGTATTGAATGAAGGAGAGAAAATTGAAAAAATGTGTAAACATCGAGTATGTATAAAGCCGTCCCCACTTACCCCAGGTAGGGTTTGCAGAGACACAATTTTAGATTTTTACAAATAAACCCTTTTTTCGCAATTTTTAACCGTCGTTTCTTTTCTTAACTGGTTATTCGAATGTAAGGATTGTTTCAATGTAGAGTTTTTCGCCAAGAGCCTGCTAGTTTACGAGAAATTTGCGATTGAAAAAGATGCACTTCACCTCCACATCGTAGTTAAAAATAGAAAATTTACAAAAAGTCACCGTAATCATCCGCTATTGTCGGAACCGTATCTCTTTTACAGTTATTGGATAGATTACAAGTAAATTTAACATTCTGCATTAAAAGTTTGAAAAAATAGTTGACAGTAGTGTTTTAATAGCCACCGCCCCCACTTACCCCGCGTCCCCACTTACCCCGGTTTACCTTATTTCATAGTTACCAGTGCTGGTAACTTTTACCAGTAACTAGCAATTTCTAACATTGATTTTAATAATACTCGCAACAAGCCCTTTCATTTGGCGTTTTTCCCGAAAAATTCTAAATTTTACTATTTCATAGTAACTAGTGCTGGTATCTTTAACTAGTAACTAGAACTCTCTAACATTGATTTTAATAATCCTCACAAAAAGCCCTTTCATTTGGCGTTTTTCCCGAAAAATTGTAAATTTTACTATTTTATAGTTACTAGTTCTGGTAACTTTTACTAGTAACTAGAACTCTCTAACATTGATTTTATTAATCCTCACAAAAAGCCCTTTGATTTGGCGTTTTTCCCGAACAATTGTAAATTTTACTATTTCATAGTTGCTAGTGCTGGTAACTTTTACTACACCCAAAATTCAGCCTCTGTGCCAATGGCGTGTAGTCAATTACATAGCATCATTGGTACAAGAAGATAACGCGACCGGTGCTGATTCGATTTGCTCCCACCGGCATTAATCTCCCAAGTTAACCGAATTGCGTATGTCTGAAAGAAACAAAATAAAAACGCTTTCACGTCCCTCCCTATCGCATCACAAGACGAAGAAGGATGGAAATAAATACCGGCCAACACCAGGCAGCCAGCGAACCGAGCACTGTGCGTGTGAATGTAGCAAAAGCAACAACAAAAATATCCTTCTAATTCCATCCCTTCAATCCACCGGCAAACAACCACGGCCAAGCTGTGCGTGTGTATGCAGTAAAAGCAACAAAAAAAAAACATTGCTTCAATTCAATCCACCGGCAAACAACCACGGCTAAGCTGTGCGTGTGTATGTAGCAAAACAAAAACATTGCTTCAATTCACCGGCCAAGCTGCCCGGCTTTAGCAGCTGTGTATATGTAGCGTGTGTATGTAATAGCAGGCAGTAAGCAAAGCACAGTTCTCATTTCTCATTCAATGGGTTTCCCTTTGCCTTCACTCCCGTTCCCTTTCCCATTTCCATCGCAAGACAAAGGACTACCTTGAAAGGCGGCCAAACGCCGGGAAGCCACCGTTGTGCGATTTTTCGTGATTGTTCGGTGGCAGAAAGCCTATGACAAATATCCCTCGTCCTTCATGAAGCTCAAATAGCAGACTGGTTAGGATGTCAGACTGGCAAGACGATATAGTTGGTGATTTGAGTTCGACTCTTCCTACGGGCGTTGTAGTTTATATTTTTATTTCCTTGTTTCTGGGATGAATTATCCAATAGGAAGGAAATCCCATAAAATGTTTTTCTTGCTTCGCTTCAATGTAGTGGTCATGCATCATTTTAGTTGGGAGCCGAATCCTTATGCCAGTTACGGTTTTTCAAACATATCATCTTCGGCACAGTGCACATTTCAGCGCATTATCGGCACAGAGATTTGCTAAATAGGCATTGGATTTTTGCAACCTCTTCTATGGGTGTAGTTACTAGAACTCTCTAACATTGATTTAAATAATCCTCACAAAAAGCCCTTTCATTTGGCGTTTTTCCCGAAAAATTGTAAATTCTACTATTTCATAGTTACTAGTGCTGGTAACTTTTACTAGTTACTAGAACTCTCTAACATTGATTTTTATAATCCTCACAACCAGTGCTCAAATCTGTTGACATTCTTGGATGAAAGTGAAATAATTTTCCTTTCAATGTCTACGTTTCACGTTTCCATCATTGCGCCCAATCAGTCAAAATAGCAATCTGTGACTGACTGTCGAAAAAAAGTCACATCAATTTCTTACTCGTGAATGTGAACTTTTGAAAAACTCAGTCATTTGAATTCGGAGATCATGATAGAGTTGAAATTGCAAACAACGCAGTTTTGTTGTGATTTTAACGCCTGGGCGTTTTTATCCCCTACAAACATTGCATGACGGGGATCTCCATTGGTTTTCTTCCAGGTCATAGTCTATTAAGAACTTATCAAGCCGACCAATTAAAATCATCGTTTTTAGAGGCATTTTATCATTCAGACACGCCTAACCGGTCTGGGGAAGGGTAGTCACGTTAAATTGATTTCGCAAACGTCCAGACGACATTGCTAAGAGTCCGGAACAGACAATTTTTAGTGGTCTGGTAGTATGGAAAGTACATCCAATCATAAAAAATCCAATTAACATGATTGAATATTTGTTGACTGTCACGACTTTGTGGATTGAATGACGAAAGAAAAAAATGTTTTCACTGTCATTATGAAGTTCGTCTATGCTAATATGATTTTATTTCATCGTCTTTCGAAACACGTGGGGATGAAATTTATTTTCTCTCATTCATGCCCTACTGCGGTCAACGAATATGATTATTTCGAGCTCTGCTCACAACAAGCCCTTTCTTTTGGCGTTTTTCCAGAAAAAAAAATGTAATTTTTACTATTTCATAGTAACTAGTGCTGGTAACTTTTACTAGTAACTAGAACTCTCTAACATTGATTTTAATAATCCTCGCAAAAAGCCCTTTCATTTGGCGTTTTTCCCGAAAAATTGTAAATTTTACTATTTCATAGTAACTAGTGCTGGTAACTTTAACTAGTAACTAGAACTCTCTAACATTGATTTTAATAATCCTCACAACAAGCCCTTTCTTTTGGCGTTTTTCCCGAAAAAAAAATGTAATTTTTACTATTTCATAGTAACTAGTGCTGGTAACTTTTACTAGTAACTAGAACTCTCTAACATTGATTTTAATAATCCTCACAAAAAGCCCTTTGATTTGGCGTTTTTCCCGAAAAATTGTAAATTTTACTATTTCATAGTTACTAGTGCTGGTAACTTTTACTAGTTACTAGAACTTTCCAACATTGATTTTAATAATCCTCACAAGAAGCCCTTTCATTTGGCGTTTTTCCCGAAAAATTGTAAATTTTACTATTTCATAGTTGCTAGTGCTGGTAACTTTAACTAGTAACTAGAACTCTCTAACATTGATTTTAATAATCCTCACAACAAGCCCTTTCTTTTGGCGTTTTTCCCGAAAAATTGTAAACTTTACTATTTCATAGTTACTAGTGCTGGTAACTTTTACTAGTTACTAGAACTCTCTAACATTGATTTTAATAATCCTCCCAAAAAGCCTTTTCAATTGGCGTTTTTCCCGAAAATTTCGAAATTTTACTATTTCATAGTTACTAGTGCTGGTAACTTTTACCAGTTACAAGAAATCTTTAACATTCATTTTATTAATCCCAACAAGCCCTTCCACAGTTCCTGGTGCATAAAAAAAGCCGTTGGCTCACACAGCACCACAATAGCAAAGCCAATACACATCATTTGGCTCAAGTGTTACAATTTTGCTGAGCCAACAAGCTCAAGGAATTTCGGCTCCTTGAGCTAACAAACTCAAAGCAAAATGCAAAACCTTGTCTCCTAGAGCCAGAAGAGGTATTTTTTTTTTATTTATTTATTTGATCATAAGGATTTTAACACCAGGATGTCATTCATCCCTCCATAAACTTAACATTAAAAGAGAAAGAAAAACAAGAAATAACAAAAAACAAAAATAAAATAAAATAAAAGATTACAATTTTTCGAATAATTTTGCAGATTTTAAAAACTTAAACATTTTGTTTTCTTCGTCGGGATCATTGGATAATGCAGTTCGCAGGCTAATATTGATTCCGTTGGTTGTTCGCGCTTGGTCGTAGCAGGGGCAGTTGATGATGAGGTGCTTTACAGTTATTATGACATCACAGGAAGGGCATATGGGGGGTTCGTCCTTTTCCATCAGGTGTCCGTGGGTAATTCGAGTGTGGCCGATTCTAAGGCGTGTGAGCGCTCTTCGCTCCCAGTACGTTTTTCTGTCGGTCCAAGGTTGGGTTGTATTTTTTATTTCCCGCAACTTGGATGATGTGTTTTTCAACCACTTGGTTTCCCATCGCTCTCGAACGGCATTCTTGATCCATTTCGTTGCGTCAGGGTGTGGGACCTCGTGACTTGGGGGAGGGACCATGCTTCCTTGTGAGGCCAGGCGATCAGCACTTTCGTTACCGGGGATTCCGGAGTGCCCTGGAACCCAGCAAAGCGTTGCATTCTTTTCATATCCCAGTTTGATTATGTCGTCAATCCATGGGTGGTTTCTGTTGTTGGAGGCTACCGCCGTAAGTACGCTCAGGGAATCCGAAAAAATTACGCAAGGTTTAGATGAATGGCAACATTTTTCAAGAGCAACGACTATGGCGCGTGCCTCGGCGCTGTAAACGGAACACAATTCGGGGAGCGGGAGACTTTCTCTGTATTCATCGTCGAAGATTCCACATCCAACCTGACCATTTGGGCCTTTGGATCCGTCGGTGTAAATCTTTCGGTGAGTGGAGTATTTCCGGCTTACCAATTCGAAGAAAGTCGGTAGAATCTTGGTTTTTCCATCTCCAGCTCGAATAATTCGTTGTAGGCTAAAGTCAACTTTAGGAATAGGGTGATTCCAGCTGAGGATTCTGGGATTGGGTCGTGGACTTATTGGAGGAAGGGATATGGGAGACGCTAGGTTGGTATTGAGGAATTCTTGGGTTCTAAGGATTAATGGTGCGCTAGGTGAGCCATTGTGGGAAAGCCAGCGGATAGATTTAGTAGAAAGACTTTGTAGGGCGATATATTCAAATGGTAACAGGCCACTCTCTATCATAAGAGATTCGATGGGACTGGATTTGAAAGCAGAACTTATAGTTCGAACACCTTGATTGTACAGTGGTGTAAGCATTTCAATAACTTTTTGTCCTCCTCGACTATAAAGGCAGATTCCGTATAATATAGATGGTAGGAGCCATTGGTTAAGGAAACGAAAAAGGATGCTACGGGAGGCGTTGCCACAATTGTGGCTGATGATTTTGAGGATATTCAGTTTATTTTGGCAATTTTTCCGGACGAGATTAGCGTGGGTTGTAAATTTCAATTTGTCGTCAATATGTACGCCAAGGATTCGGATGGAACGGACTATTTCAATTCTATTATTGTTCATGGTTAGGGGAGGGAGCTTTGAAAGTTTTCTTCTGTTTGGGCCAAGATGAAAGAGTTTGATTTGGCGGCCGAAAAGGAAAAGCCTGCGTTTTGTGCCCATTTGGCAATTGAGTCGACAGCTAGTTGTAGTCTTTTGCGTGCCAACCTGGGAAAGGCAGCTTCGGCAGTTATTACTATATCGTCGGCAAAAACCAAGATATTTACATTGGGGGGGATACATGAGAAGACGGTTTGCATAGCAATAAGGAATAGTGTGGGGGATATTACTGAGCCCTGGGGTACACCGTCGTTGATGACTTTGTGCGTAGAATATTTTCCATCGAGAAAGACTCGGAAGCAACGGTTCTCCAGAAAACTTTTTATGTAATTGCCCATGTTTCCAACTATTCTCCAGCTCAGTAGTGTTTCAAGGATCAGCCTCCTACTGACTCGGTCGAATGCTTTGGAGAGGTCCAGCGAGATACATTCGATATGCATGTTTCTCTGAGTGGCGTCATCGAGGATTTGTTCTAGGCATGAAAGGTGGTCATCGGTGCTGAGTCCTGGACGAAAGGCAAATTGTCTGTTGTCTAATAGATTTCTGGATTCAAGGACTAACAGCAACCGTCGATTAATCATTTTTTCTAAAAGTTTGCCCATGCAATCAAGAGGTGTTATGGGACGGTAACTATCTAACAGATGCAGGTTTTGTTTAGGTTTCGGAATTGGGATAACTAAGCCTTCTTTCCACCGATCTGGGATCGAGCCGGACTTCCAGATGTCGTTAAATATGCGGAGAAGGTGGAGTTTTCCTATTGTGGGCAGGTTCTTGAGTAGCGGATAGCTAATTCCGTCAGGACCTGCTGATAGACCTTTTGTTTTTCTAAGAGCTACCTCAAATTCATGCAAACTAAAGTCGTTGTTGTAATCCGGATGTTCGTTGGTGTCAAATGAAATGTCAAAAGCTACATTGGTGCTTCCAGGAGGGCAGCTAACCGATTTGAAAGTGTCTCCAAAGGCTTCTGCGAGAAATTGAGGATCGTTGCTGAACTTATTATTGAGGAGAATGTGATATTGGCTTCGACGAGTTTCACCATTAACAGAAGAGGTATGAGCTTAATTTGAGCATTTATTGGTGGGCTAGAATTGGCTCCAGCTTTCTTCGCTCTCGAGCTTCAAGAGCTGTGATGGATGCTCAGCCGCTTGAGCAAGAGCATTTCAATCCCTGGTGAACACACATAAGATTTTTAAGCCCAAACTTCAAATTGTGAATCAAAAATAGCATACTAAAAGCCTATGTTGCGGCAAGAGTGGAGAAAACCGAGTGCTGCCTGTAGCTGTCATCAGATTGACATTTCGATCTGGCAACATTGACCGTTGGAGCGGGGGCAGAGTGAAAATTTATCTTTGTTGAGAAAGTACCGTTATGATAGTTTTGAGAAAAAGTACCACGCGACGCAACAGTAGAAAAGTTTGTTGATTTAGTGCGGCATTAAGAGGTTTTCGGTTGTTTTAAAGTTAGAAGATTTGTGAACCTTTATTGTACCAGCTGGAGGGACAAGTAAGTTGTCTAGATGTAGATTAGAACTCTTTCCTTTATTCATTTTGATTGTTCGCACAGATTCGTAGCCAGGACAAATTTAGATTTGCCTTTGATCGAGGTGTAAAGCCATTATTGTTGTTGTGAACATTTAGCGTTGCGGTGAGTACTAAATATTTGAATAACTCTGTAAAGCATTATAAATTAATTCTAAACCATAAAACAGGTTAGGCCAACGGCGAAAATTATAAAGTTGCCAGGTTTCGTTTGGCTTGGGGAGGTCGACTAAATGTAAGTCTAGCTTGTCCATTTACATAACCTCATTCTGATGATTTTGTATTTTGTATTTTTAGTCTTGAAGTTTATTTCTATACACCAGTTTTGTATTGGTACAAATATACTGTCGGAACTCGACCCAATCCCCTGTTTTTACTGACCTACGGCAACAATTCTTCAAGAATTTACACGATGGCCACTGAGATGAGTTCCAGCGATTATTATAACACCCTCGACATGGACAATGTCTTCAGCTGTGTGGCCTGTGACCGGCCGGATTCTGCCGACAAAGTTGTAGCCTGCGATCGGTGTTCCAGTTGGTGGCACTTTTCTTGTGCCGGAGTAGGAGCCGATATTAAGCATCAAGCTTGGGTGTGTGCAAAATGCCTTCCGACAAAAACCGCTTCCAACCGGTCCTCACCTTCCGTCCGCAGGGCAAAACTCGAGCTGGAGTTGAAGCGAGTGGAGGAGGAACAGGAGCTGGACAAACGGTATCTTGTTAAACGATACCAAGTGATGAAGGATTTGGTGGAGGAAGACGATTCACACAGCAGCCGATCACAGGAAATAGAATTACCGAAAGAAAAGTCGCAGCGAACTGCAAACTGGGTGGCTAGCCAAACACATTCTGACACGGAAGGTGCAGTCGGTGGACTGATTCCACGCGACATCCAGAATGTTCCGCACGGAGAGGTAGTCACCAGGGAAGGAGAACCGAAAATCGTGCCTACAAATAAGGCAATGATGAGAGGCGTTTGCGGGGAAAATAATTCCACCGATTTGTTTCGGACCCTGCAGCAGCAACTTCGTGCCTGGCAGGGAAGTGAACGACCGTCCGTAATGCAGCTTCAAGAGCTGCAAAATCAATTCAATCTGTGTCGATTGGCATTGACACCCCCTGCAATTGCACAGCAACAGTTGGAAACAGCTTCATTCCCTCCAGCTGAGAAACGAGATGAGCCGATATCTCCACCCAAGCAGCAGTTGGTTCCAACAACAACAACAGTTTGTTCATCAGGTGCAATGGCTCAGTCAGCAAAAGCACCTTTGTTTCCGCAGCCAGTTTTACCGACTATTTCGGAGCGATCCGAGAACAGCGAGGAGCGAGTTAATCAACAACTACCTGAACCTGCTGTTCCGGTTACCCAAGTTGAGTTTCCTGTCGCAAATGTGGAGCGACGAACGAATACTCTTGCGCCAGGTCCATCCAAGTCACAAGCGGCAGCCCGTCAAGTTCTGCCACGAAATTTGCCGCCGTTTTCCGGAGATCCTGTGGACTGGCCGGTATTCATAAGCCAATATAATTACACGACGGAGGCGTGTGGTTTCAGCGAAGGCGAAAATATGATCCGCCTGCAACGATGCCTTAAAGGAGCGGCATGGGAAGCAGTCCGAAGCCGATTGATCTTACCAGCATCGGTTCCTCGTGTCATTCAAGAATTGCGGATGCGCTTTGGTCGTCCGGATCTTTTGGTGCACTCACTAATCGAACGTGTTAAGGCCACACCGTCTCCGAAAGCGGACCGACTCGAGACACTCATCGACTTCGGGACCGTAGTACAAGCTCTCTGCGATCACATCATTGCAGCCGAACTAACGGATCATCTGGCCAACCCTTGCCTGCTTAAGGATCTGATCGGAAAACTTCCGACCGAGTACCAGATGAGATGGGCCAGCTATCGAAGGGCATATGAAGTGGTAAACCTCCAGACGTTTGGAGCGTTTATGGAAGAGGTCGTGACTGATGCCTACAGTGTCACCACCTACAATGCGGAATCAAAACGACATCCGACTAGACGAGAAAAGCACAAAGTAGAACGGAGTTTTGTGCACTCCGATACCGGGGGGAGCTCAGCTGTAAACCCCCGGGGTACGCTCGGAAATTCACAACGAACGATTGCGTGTGCGGTATGCCAAAAGTTGGGGCATCGTGCACGAGACTGTCGTACATTTCAACAGCTATCTGTCGATGAACGGTGGAAGCGGATTCAAGAGCTGGCCCTATGCAGAACGTGCCTGTATGCACATGGTCGACGACCGTGTAATAATAGGAATCGCTGTGGTGTCAACGGTTGCAGTAAACGGCACCATCCTCTCCTGCACCAGTCTGTACCGCCGAAGCCATCCAACAACACACCATCAAGCTCGCCCTCAGAAACTGTCAGCCATCATTCTACTGCTTCATCTTTGCTGTACCGCATAATCCCGATCGTTTTGTACAACGGTAACTCATCGGTTGATACCTTTGCATTCATTGATGAAGGCTCATCATTGACGATGATAGAAACGGAGTTGGCTGATAAACTAGGCTTGAATGGGCGAAAGCAGCCGTTATGCTTGAAGTGGACAAGCAATGTTACGAGAGTGGAAAACGAATCGAAGCGTGTTGGCTTCTCTATTTCGGGAGCAGGTCAAACCAAGCGATACCCACTGGTCAATGTCGGTACCATCCAATCGTTAGATCTACCGAAACAAACTCTTCCGAACAGCACGATGAAGCAAAAGTTCCCTCATCTTAGAGGATTGCCTATTAAAGGTTTCGAAAACGTTTGTCCACGGCTTCTTATTGGACTCGATAACCTGAAACTTGTTGTCCCTCTCAGGGCGAGAGAAGGGGGTGCTGGAGATCCTACCGCCGTACGCACTCGCTTAGGATGGTGCGTATATGGTGGAACGCGAGATGACCAGACTCTAACGATTAGTTACCATGTGTGTGAGTGCCCGGACGAAACCCCTTTCGATAAATCTGTCAAAAGGTTTTCTGCCGTCGAAGAAGAAACCAAAGTATTTCAACCGTCTATCAGCGACGAGAATAAACGCGCGATCAAGATGTCATCGCAAACAATTAAAGATTTGAATTCCGGGAAAGGAGAAGCATCCGAACGAGTTCTCGGAATAATCTGGGACACAGCCAAGGACGAATTCAGATTTCCTATGGTTATGCGTGATGACAGGGCGTTCCTGATTCAGAACAAATCTACTCCTACGAAACGACAGATTCTGCGATACGTCATGACCATGTTTGATCCACGAGGATTGTTGGCTCCGTATCTCATTTTTGGGAAAATTAGAATCCAAGAGGCCTGGCGTAAGAAGCTCGGTTGGGACGAGCCAGTTGACGACGATACTTGCGAATTGTGGCATCGATGGGTTGAAATGCTGAAGCACATTAACAACATAGGAATACAGCGAAGTTACTTCTCGGAAGCTCCTCAGAACATCGAAATCCACACATTTGTGGACGCCAGCGAGGTTGCATATTCATGTGCAGTCTACTTCCGTTACATCAACTCCCGAGGTGGCAGTGAGGTCGCATTGGTGGCCGCTAAGACCAAGGTTGCCCCGCTCAAACCGTGGACTATACCCCGCTTGGAGATCCAAGGATGTGTTCTAGGCGCTCGTTTGACACAGTTTGTCGTTCAAAACCATTCACTGCGAGTTACGAGACGCTGTTTCTGGACCGATTCAAGCACGGCTCTGAGCTGGATCCTGGGAGACCCCCGGAAATATCACCGCTTCGTGGCATTCAGGATCGCAGAAATCCTGGAGTTGACCAACCGGAACGAATGGAGATGGGTCCCGTCGAAGCAGAACCCTGCCGACGAAGCAACAAAGTGGGGATCAGGCCCTTTCTTTAAAGTGACGAGCATCTGGTATAGTGGACCGGAATTCCTGAGACTGTCCGAGGATCGATGGCCAGTCAGTAAAGTGGTATCGACGACTGAAGAGGAACTACGGGCGTGTTATTCACATCATGATGTGCCCTTTTTCCAACCTGTTATTGACTATCGTCGCTTCTCAAAATGGTGCCGAATTCTACGAACAACAGCATACGTCCACCGTTACATTGCCAACAGACAATTGCCTCCTGAACGTCGCAACTTAGGCTGTCTTACGAGAGCAGAACTGCAGAAGGCTGAACGTTCTTTGTTTATGTTGGCCCAACGCGAAGCATATCCCGATGAAGTTGTAACCCTTAAAAGAAATCTAAAATTGCCGAAGAAGGATCAAATATGTATTGAAAAATCCAGTCGAATCTATCAGCTGACCCCGAGTATCGACGAGTACGGGGTTCTTCGTCTCGACGGAAGAATCGCTGCAGTAAAAGGTGTTAAGAAGGACGCAAAGTTCCCGGTGATACTTCCCAAGGAACACTGGATTACCCTTTTGTACATCGATGAATTGCATCGTAGATTTCATCACGCCAACAACGAGACCGTGGTTAATGAAGCACGGCAACGTATTCACGTACCAGCACTACGATCTTTGGTGAGAACAGTAGCGAAGAAATGTCAACAGTGCGCTGTTTACAAGGCTCGACCAGCTATTCCCAGGATGGCACCGCTACCGGTGGCCCGATTGTCGTCGCAAGTCCGTCCCTTTTCGAACGTAGGGCTGGACTACTTTGGTCCGTTAATGGTGCGAGTTGGAAGGAGTAACGTGAAAAGGTGGGTAGCTCTCTTCACGTGCCTTACGGTGAGAGCCGTCCATCTAGAACCTGTTCACAGCTTGACTACCGAATCCTGCATTGCTGCTATACGCCGATTCATCGGCCGAAGAGGTGCCCCAGCCGAAGTGCACAGTGACAATGGGACGAACTTCCAGGGTGCCGAGAAAATACTTCGTCAACAAATCAACTCCGGTGTTGAAGCCACATTCACGAATACTACCACAACGTGGCATTTCATTCCCCCGGCTGCTCCCCATATGGGTGGAGCTTGGGAAAGGATGGTCCGGTCCGTCAAGCAGGCGTTGTTGGCAGCATACCACGATAAACTGGACGACGAGAAACTGCAAACACTACTGGTTGAGGCCGAATCCATCGTCAATAGTAGACCGTTGACGTATTTGCCGTTAGACTCCGCGGAGAGTGAAGCGATTACCCCAAACCACTTCCTGCTGGGTAGTTCCGATGGAGTATGTCAGCCGATCGTTGAAACGGAATGCAGCAGCAAACTACTTAGCTACTCATGGAGTCAGCTTCAGAAGCAGTTGGATACGTTCTGGAAGAGGTGGACTCTTGAGTACCTGCCAACTCTGACGAAACGCACTAAGTGGTTCGGGGAGACGAAACCGATCGAAGCTGGAGCCCTAGTAGTACTGGTAGAGGGCAGTAGGCGAAATGGTTGGACCCGAGGTAGAGTCTTGCAGCTGATAACAAACCCGGATGGTAGATGTCGCCAAGCGTTAGTACAAACTCGAGATGGAGTATTTCGTCGACCGTTGTCTCGCCTAGCAGTCCTGGAGGTTGGAGATGATTGCGGAACCGAGTCTACCGGATTCCACCGGGGGGAGGATGTTGCGGCAAGAGTGGAGAAAACCGAGTGCTGCCTGTAGCTGTCATCAGATTGACATTTCGATCTGGCAACATTGACCGTTGGAGCGGGGGCAGAGTGAAAATTTATCTTTGTTGAGAAAGTACCGTTATGATAGTTTTGAGAAAAAGTACCACGCGACGCAACAGTAGAAAAGTTTGTTGATTTAGTGCGGCATTAAGAGGTTTTCGGTTGTTTTAAAGTTAGAAGATTTGTGAACCTTTATTGTACCAGCTGGAGGGACAAGTAAGTTGTCTAGATGTAGATTAGAACTCTTTCCTTTATTCATTTTGATTGTTCGCACAGATTCGTAGCCAGGACAAATTTAGATTTGCCTTTGATCGAGGTGTAAAGCCATTATTGTTGTTGTGAACATTTAGCGTTGCGGTGAGTACTAAATATTTGAATAACTCTGTAAAGCATTATAAATTAATTCTAAACCATAAAACAGGTTAGGCCAACGGCGAAAATTATAAAGTTGCCAGGTTTCGTTTGGCTTGGGGAGGTCGACTAAATGTAAGTCTAGCTTGTCCATTTACATAACCTCATTCTGATGATTTTGTATTTTGTATTTTTAGTCTTGAAGTTTATTTCTATACACCAGTTTTGTATTGGTACAAATATACTGTCGGAACTCGACCCAATCCCCTGTTTTTACTGACCTACGGCAACAGCCTACATAACTTGATTTTTTATTCATTAGAACTTGACTCCTAAAAATTTAAATTGGAAAACTTTTTCTAAATTTCTGATTTCATGATTTCAGATGAACAAATTGTTTACCAGCGGCTTTGGCGTAGTGGGTAGAATTCAAGTCATCTACGCCAAGATTCATGAGATCGAATCCCGGTCATGGCATACATAGTACACTTTCACGGTTTTAATATTTGAGAGAAGAGGAAATATGTTGAATTAAAGAGGATGGATATTTTGCCTTATAATATCGTCAGAAAATTTTGCCCAGAGTCTGGCGATAAGACAAATGTAAGTCATTGTTGACAAATGTCAGTATATTACTCTTATCTTCATCTGCGAGGTATCGCTGGAGAAGACAAATCGAATTGATAAAGATGAATGAATCGTACAAGTGATCAGCAAAGCAGGTACTTCATAACATTTTTTATTGCATCATGCCTTAGCAATTCAGTAACCTTTCCAAGTGATTGCCAAAATCGAAAATTGTTGAACATTTTCCATAGATTCCAATAATTAAGGCGTCGAAAGTTGCATTTTTGGCTCTTTAGAACCTTAAGGTGTGAGCCGTTCCAAATAAAGAATTAACAAAAAAAAAAAATGGAATTAAGTTTTAAAATTTGATCATATTTTTGGACAAATTCTCAAAATAGAAGAGAATGTAGCCGAACAACCAATCAATATGATTTGTACTATAAAAATTGTTTGTGTATATTTATGTAGGTATCTACCCTTCTGTTACTTGAACCGTGATGGTAACGTGCGGGTGGGCATCATTTATTTGAATCCCTCATTGTAACATTTTGTGCAAGTTGCACAATACCCATAGATACTTATATCTGAAGGCACAAATAAACGAAAACGTGCATGGTTATACCTGGATGCATCTGCTCACAAAAAAATGAATCAGTAAATACCGAATGCGGTTTGCAATTTCCGCTTATTATTCAGGTAAACTGTCAGAAGACCGGCTGATCAAAATTGACTCTTATAATAGAATCACATAGAAGTTTGATGATGCTTACCTGGGTTTGTAGTTTCTCTGGTGTTGTCGGTTAGCTGCTTAGGAGAAATTAGTTGCCAAGGGTTATTGGAGACTCTTTGATCGATAATAGCCTTTCTAAGAAATCCACCAATCTTCAAGCTGACTCACTACACTTGCCAGATCTTCAAAAATATTTGGAGATTTCTTTTGGGGTTTTCTGCAAACTCGTGCTCAGCAGAACTGGTTTTGGGATCTGGTCTTCTTCGTCTAAGCCAGCACCTTTCGATTTTTCCTCTTCACCCGGTAACTTGCCGTCATCCGGCTCAGCTTATCTTTTGGCTACCCCAAGCTGTTGTAGAGCAGTAACCTGCACAATTAAATCCCAAACACTTCACGGGGCTCAATGACTTTATTGTTGACTACCCATGAGCAACTTAAGTTGCAGTAAGCCCAAATGTGTGCTCGCACAAATTCCTTGCTCAGTTGAACCTTAAGGTCAACTATTATATCACACGCGGTAGAATAGTATAGGAATATCTGCTTCTGGCTTACTCATGTAATAATTCCACATTTGGCAAGAGCTTCTCGCGAAAATCACCGAACCATAAACCGTACACTACCGTCGACTAAATCGATCTACGATAACCCATATACCGGCGGTTAGAGCAACCTGCTGTACGATCCGGGAAAATCACAAACGCCGGCTCTAGTTAACCATAACAAAAAAAAATTTTAACTCTACCTCGATAACTACCAATCACGGACAGCTGAGCTGCGAATTTAACCACACCGTACACACGAATGTTCCATCTCCAACTGGCCGTCGAACGGTACTTTTCGTTTAGTTTTGTTCTTTTGCTCTGCGGCCAGCGGGCGGCCGGCCGCTTGGCTTTGTTTATGTTTTTGTGCGATGTTTTTCTCCTCCATACACGCTCGGCCATAATGAACCATAAATGCTTGAAAAATAACCATAATCGAAGTTTTGTGGATCAAGTCGTTTTATGAGTTTTCAGTGAAAACTCATAAAATGAGATTTCAAGGAGAACTTGGATAATGGTTATTTTTTAAACATGGTCGGAAAAAGTGAAAATGAGCAAAAATTCAGGGGGAAATCATTTGAAAGAATGAAGAACAAGTAACCGTGTGTTGTAAAAAGAGTTTTTATTTCAAAATACATGCAAGGGATGAATCATCCGCACAGGATGAAAATCCCAGAAAAAGAAAATAAAAATTGCAAAATACATTTATGGTGTGGATATTAAATACTAAAAAAAATCATGAGCATTCCGGTTAGCTTCACAAAAATCTCCGCTATTGGATGCTGGCAATGAAGATGCAATAAATACAACAATTGCAGGGCGAATAAGGACCGATGCCATAATCATTTTCGCAAGCGCGGCTGCCTCCTCCCCGGTGATTGTACAGCACCAAATCCAGTAGCCGTTCCTCCAGTGGTTTCTAATCGCAGCTTTTCAATCGGAACATTCGCTGAACAACGGGAAGTGCTCTTAAATCATTTCTGCAATAAAGATACAGAAAACTGTTAGTATGGTGAAATGAAAAAAAATCAATCCAATGATAGAAATAGTAAAAAAAACGTTAATAAAGCTTACCTTTAAAAAGAATCTTGTATTTAGACTAGAGCCACAGCTAGCACACCGACTCTACCTATCAATTACAAGAAAAAAACAAGGTTAGAGTTATTTTGAAGAACCCCTCAATTTCATTCATAACACTATGTTTTTATTCAGGAAATACTTACGCATTCATTGAATTTCCAGATAATCTTATCAAAACTTGTAAAACCGCTGATTTTGAATAGCTGAATTGTTGAACTCATCGCAAAGCTATAAAAAAACAAACAAGTTCCTTCGCAAAGATGGCTGCCAGTTTTCATACGTTTTACGGTTGAAATTTAACCATTTTTCAACTATTTCAATAGAACTCATAAAATTCCTAAAATTGAACCGTACACTACGGTTGAAAAACAACAATTATGGCAGTTCTAACAGAAATCTCAAAAAATGGTTCAAAAAAAGTCATTAATGGTTGAAAAAAAATGAGCGTGTATATAAACATTTGACGAAACTTCAACTCGTGCGTAACAATTCAAAGGGGCAAAACCTGCAGATCACATTCGGAACTGAAAAACAAACTTTTCAACGTTTTTAACGGTTTCAAGTTGAAATCGTTTTGAAACCCGATAAATAAACGCGTGCTTCGTCACCTAAGTTCGATAATCGATTGAACTCTCATTAGTTTCAAGACTATATTGCCTTGTGGTTCTGTACGCTGTGAGCATTTGGATCACCGAATCGATGTACGCAGATATTTCATAGAACTTACATATCCTTAACCTGCAGCCGAATTCCGGTACTTGAAGAAAATCACCAAAAATCTCTTCTAGAAAAGAAATTCTAAAATTGTCGTTCTCTTAATAAAAATGTCTTTTCTTCTTGGCTGATTCCGAAAAAGTAAAGAGAAAGAAAAAAAAAACAAATTTAAGAGAAGAAAAAAGTATAGTTCACTTATTCACCGCTAGACGTCTTTGACGTTTGTTGTCGGTGAGACTTTTCAAAACGATTTATTGTTGGCACCGTCTTTCTCCCATGTTAGTTGGTTTCCCGATATTTAGCATGGAAAAAACATATCGTTGAGTGTTGAAGGCATAATTGGACATTTTGGCAATGACAAAATGCAGCTAGAAAGTTACGTGTTTGTAAACAATCGGATGTGTTGAACAGCGACGATGTTAATAATTTTACAACAGAATTTGACAAGTAGATTCGAAAGTGTCATACTTATTGATTTAGATTAATTAATGGCGTATTTTTTTTTGATTCCGGATTTGGCTCTAGAACCGTCAGAATAAAAAAGCAAGTTTCGGGTTTCGAGTTATTCCATACGTAGGTGTGCGTGAGAACGAGCGCAATGTTTACATGCAGCTGTCATTTTGTTCTCCCTTCTGGATTTCTTCATTCGGTTCTTCACATCCGGATTGCCGTTTTTCGTGTCCGGATTGCACTGGACTGCAGATAGTACGATTTTTCTTGGCTGAGAGGTTCAAAATCGCGGCAATAATCATTTGCCCGTTCATTATTTCAACTGTTTTGTTTTCAGCCAAAAACAGCTGTTTAATGTTTTGACAACAACGTTGAGAGTATTGGTGAACTTCTCGCAAAACTGACTTTTTTCTCAGGGCGACTCCGTCCCTTTTTCGAGCGAACCTAGGTTGCCTCTCGAGCAATAAATGAGCACGATGACAGCAGTTAGAGCGAACCTAGGTTGCCTCTAGTTTGCCTCCAGGTGAAAAAAAATACGGTATAAGTTGAATCGATTACCTGAGCCAAGATATCGCAATGTTGTTAAAACTTTTAAATGTACAGGAATTGTTGTGGTTCCTTCATCCTTCAATGGGATAGCGTTAAATGGTTGATCCAATAAGTTAATAAACTTCTCAGCCAAAAATTTTGGCTTTCGAAAGAGTTTTTCAAACTTCCATCCGAAATAACAAATGGATTACTGATATCTCTCAAATATCGACGATGCCGAAGTAGTTCGATTTTTTCTTGGCGTTTATATCACTTCTTTTTTGCATGGTAATATGATACAATCATTTGCTCCATTATTTTCAAATTTTAATAGGTATTAACGTTTAATTTAACAAAAATCCTCGCTGAAAAGAAATGTCTTTTTAAATTTCCGAAGCAAAAACGCCGAAGAAGTTAAAAATCTCGTTCTATATTTCAAACGTCAAAAAATGTCTTCATTGAATTGACCGGAATGTCAATCTTCTTAGAAAAAAAATCAATCTTCTCTAAAAAAAAAAAAAAAAATTTCGCAACGAAAAAAATCCGAAGAGATTGAAAATCATGTTTTCTTTTTTAAACGTCAAAAAATGTATTCTTTAAACTCACCGGAATTCCAAGATAAGAAAATTTTAAAAATGTCTTCAATAATTTCTTTTCTTTCACGACATTTTTTGCTCGGAATTCGGCTGCTGAACTATAGTTTATAAAGCGGGCCATAGACTACACAAATTGGCCTGTACAAATTCGATGATTCCACGACGATTGTTTGATCTATGCTCGCCCACACACTACACAAACATATTTCACGCGAACACAAACGATTGCTGGCGAAAACAGCAACAGCAATAAAAAAAACCATCTCCACCCCGGCTTGGAGGATGTTTTGTACAAAATATTTCGATCCCGACCGATTTTACTCCAACCGTTTGGGCACTCATTCAAGCAGTGCCATACACTATGCAAATCGTGTTTACAGCGACAAAATTTCATCGAATCTCATCGCATTTGTACAAATGTTGTGTAGTCTGTGGCCCGCTTAACTGACAGGCTCACGTACTCCCACTCCCAATAAACATTAAACAAGTATTGGTGTATTTCCTTTGTGATTCCAAACACACCACTACAATCTCATAAAAAGGGAGATTCAATTTTGGTCAGTGGTATTTCTCTACCACTGCAGTTGACACCTTTGCAAGCTTAGGGTGTGTCGACGACACATGATATAATATTATTCCTAACAATATTTTTGATTGTTCAAATTATTGTTTTTAAGGCTCTATTTTCTACAATAGATGAAGCAATTCTACAAAAAAAAAAAATGGTTGAAAGAAAATGAAACCTTTCAAATGAGCCTGGACCAAGAACGCTGCCGCTGTATTAGGGCGAATCTTGAAAAGCTGTATTCTTGAAAGGATCAACACATTTATTTAGATAAACTTACAGATAAAAACTAACTCGACCCGGCGAGACGTACAACTTTTAACACTTTCTTATTTTAAACTTACTCAGTAGAACACTCTTGGGCAAATTTACCTAATCGAAGCTTTGCTGGCAGCTGTCTTGTCCGTGGTCGACTGAATTGGCCCGGGCGCTTGTGCTCGTCGACTGCCCGCACTGCAAAGTAATACCGTTGGCCCTTCTGGAACTCTGTCAAGGCAACAATCATCGGCAGCGATATGGCTTCTACGTCGGCCATGTGCCGCCACATGCCCACTGCGGGTACTGCCACCGTTTCCTGATAAATGTATATCTGGTAGCTTACTACAGTGGCGTGGCCGACCGATAGATCGTTCATGGTCCAGGAGAGTAACAGGCCCGTTGCGATGATATCAATAAGGATAGATGGTCTTGGTGGAGGTAGTCCCCATGCAGGGTCGAATACGTCGGTTGAAGTCGTTCGGGGCAACGGGGCAGGATGCCGATAGGTGATAATTTGCTGCTGCAATTGAACTAGAATTACGAGAGAAATGTTGAAGTATATCTGGAGTTTTTTAATCAAGTTCTAAAACGTAGAAGACCCAACTTACAGATTTCAGTGTTGGCGTCACTATCGTCAAAGCCTTTTTGGCCATTACCTAAACCGCGACTAGAACCATTAGTGACGTTCGTCCACTGCAATGGAAGAGCTTCAGTAGGCAAACTATTATCTATTGTTGCACGATCTCTTAGCGGTGCTCGGGTCATCAAATTGATATTAACCAAGCGCGGTTGAGGTATTGTTGGCTCGTTCGTAATCCTCGGTTTGGGAACTACGGCAGTCTGCACTGGTGTTGACTGTTGTTTAGGGTCATCGACCGAATCGGTTGAGAAATTATCGACAGTGCCTGCTTCCTGATTAGGCTCATCAGGTAATTCGGCAATCGGAGCTACAATATTTTTCACAATAGTAGGAGACACGTGACCAGATGCGCTTCCTTCCAAACACGGCATCGGTTCTGGATTTTGGATACTGTAAATATTATTTTATAATAAAATATAGAATAAATAATTCAATTAACGACTATACTCACAGAGAAGAACCTTCAGTTGATTGCGCGAAGGAGCTTTCTGGGACAGATTCAGCACTTCTAGAGGTTGGCAGTTCCTGGAGCTCTTGTCTCGAAAGCTGCTCTTGAATAGATGCGCTTCCTTCCAAACACTGCATCGGTTCTGGATTTTGGGTACTGTAAATATTGTTTTATAATAAAATATAGAATAAATAATTCAATTAACGACAATACTCACAGAGATGAACCTTCAGTTGATTCCGCCAAGGGGCTTTCTGGGACAGATTCAGAACCACTTCTAGAGGTTGGCAGTTCCTGTAGCTCTTGTCTCGAAAGCTGCTCTTGAATAGACCGAGTCCGCTGCTTCTTTAGTCTCTGTTTGGTCAACCATTGAAGTACACGTATAGGGATAGTATGTTTCTTTCCTGTTTTCTCTAGTGGTTGTTGCTGCTGAGAATTTTGTGCGGATAGTTTTGGTTGTTGTGTACGGTTGTCAGTTAATGACGATGGCAGTGAACCGATGCTTTCGTTAGTTGGGGTAGTTGCTGTTTCATAAGTAGTTATCTTTTTGATGGAAGGTGGATTACGAGGTTGATCGGAATTCGATTCATTAGTTGTCGTTTTCGTAGTATCGATCTGAGACCTCTTCTTTTGGTCAAAATCTTGAGAAGAATCTTTACTAGGAGACGGTTCCGTTTGAGTCGAAGCTGTTTGTGCTTCAGAGGCATTTCTAGGTGAATGCGTATTTTTACGTAAAGTTTTGACCAGTGCTCGCAAGTGCTGATTCCTGCTTTTCAAGTCTTGCACCGTGCGCTCTTGGGTTGTTTCCAAATGTTCTATTTGTTCATTCAGATCATGCACCTTCTGGCGAAAGTCCTGGAGTAATGCGTCCTGCGAATACAGCTGACAATGCATTTGCGCAAAGGTCGATTTGAAAGCTATTGCTTCCACAACTTTTTGCAATACAAATTCTTCCAAATCGAATCGGTTCATTTGTTCCAGAGGCTTTCGGAACCTTTTTAGGAAATCTAAACTAACAGGTTTGAATCGTTCCGAAGTTTGCGGTTTTGGATATAAATCGATTCTGATAGGTTCGTTTGAATCAAACACATTTTCAGGTGTTTGCCTTTGGACTTCATCCGAAAGCCGAAGCTTTTTCGGTGAATTTTCATCAGAATCTTCGTCCAATGGACATATCCGTTTCACACCAGCTTCCTGCTCATCGGGCAAAACGGCATCGACAACTATCGATTCGACATCGATAAACAAAATTTCATTCGAAACGTTTACATTTTTCAATTTTTCCGTACCAACTATGGGTGATTTTATGAGATTTTCTGAAATGGAATCGTTTGATCCGTCATCAGGTTCATAAGCTTCTTTCGAGTTGGCGCTGTTTTCTGTGACGTTTGCAACTGATTCCTCAGCGTCTTCGATCAGTACACAGTTTTCCCCATTATTTATGTCGTTCAATCCTATATGGAGGATTTCACATTTCAAAAATTGTTCGGCTAATCTTTTTTTTCGCATTCGGAGTCTATTGTTTACTCGGTTTCGTTCGCGGTATTCTCTATTTTCAGATCGATATTTTGCCATATATTTTGCTTTCATGATTCTATGTTTTTCTCGATTTTTTGCGTCGTTACGAATTTTGTTGATCTGTTCATTTTTCGATATAGTTGTTTTAGTCATATCATCTGACGGTTTATCGATACGGCTTTTTTCAAAACTCGCAGTACTAACACACGTTTCAGTGTGCGTTTTCACTTGTTCTTTTTTTAATAACGTTGGATTAACCATATCATCTGAATGGTTTTGTAGTTCACGTTTTCTTCGGCATTTTTCAATGTAATATTGCTTGTTTCTAAGTCGAAGTTTCTTCGCTTTATACTCCGAACTCCATTTTTTGGAGGCCATATTAAAATCCTGTGTTGAAATCAAAGCCAATTGGTATCTACTTTTCGAAAAATCTTATGGACATTATAGCACTGACCATACTGACTGGACACTCGATTTCGTTTTCAGGATAATTTTTCCAACAGTACGCAATGTCGATTCCAGAGTGCGCATCGATCGATTTGAGGAAATGCTATCCCAGTTAGGAAGTGCTTTAAAAATAAAACAGGCAAATTCTACGATAAAATCGGGCTAAACAGGACCATTTTTCCTACAGGGCATTTTTTGTCAAATTTGTCAGGTTCGCCACCTGCCGTCGGTATTGCGAACCTGCAAAATCGGACAACAAAAAATTAGACAGAAAATCGTTGAATTTTTGTTCTAAGTGTCATGTCAGGTGGTCAGTGATTATAGTATGAAATTATAGTGTATATCGAAAAAAATTAATCAACTTCTTGTTAATTACCACGTGTACCCTGCTTCGCTGAGCTAGTTTAAACTTTAAAGCTGGTTGAGGTAAACCTCATACCTCAACAAAGAACTGCGCAAACCGCGTGACAGAGATCAATCCGGGTCAAAGTTTTTGTATGGTTTGCTTAACATTCTCTCTTCATTTCTTGAATCGTATCTGATGCACAAATAATTCAGCTGCAGTCCGTGGCGTAGAGGATACCCTTCAAGTCTTCTAAAACAGCGGGCATGAGATCGAATCCCGATCATGGCATACATAGTACACTTTCTGTGGGTTGGTGGTTTTAGCATTTGTAAGATGCTATAGCAATCATATCTTCGAAAGATGTACGCTTAGCTTAAGCGGGCCATAGACTACACATTTGTACAAATGCGATGAAATTCGATGAAATTTTGTCGCTGTGAGCACGATTTGTATCGTGTATGGCACTGCTTGGATAAGCGAACAAACGGTTGGAGTAAAGCGGGCCATAGACTTTCGGTCGGGATCGAAATATTTTGTACAAAATCCAAGCCATTCACTCAGCCCCAGCCGGGGACAAAATGGTTTTTATTTTATTACTGTTTTCGCCAGCAATCGTTTGTGTTCGCGTGAAGTATGTTTGTAGCGTGTGTGGGCGAGCATAGATCAAACAATCGTCGTGGAATCATCGAATATGCACAGGCCATTTGTGTAGTCTATGGCCCGCTTTACTCTAACCGTTTGCGCGCTTATTCAAGCAGAGTCATACACGATGCATATCGTTTTCACGGCTGAAGAATTTCATCGCATTTGTACAAATGGGGTGTAGTCTATGGCTTGCTTAAGCGGGCCATAGACTTCACAACATTTGCATAAATTCGATGTTATTTTTATCGCTGTGAACACGATTTGCATCGTGTATGGTACTGATTGAAAGACCACTCAAACGGTTTGAATGAAATCGGTCGGGATCGAGTTTTTTCGTGCAAGCAAGCGCTATAAAGCGGGCCATAAACTGCACAAATGGCTTGTGCAAATTCGATGATTCCACGACGATGATTTGATTTTATACTCGCCCACACACGATACAAACATATTTTTCTCGAACACAAACGATTGCTGGCGAAAACAGCAACAACACAAACCCCCTCCATCCGGGTTGGGGCTGAGTAAATGGTCTGAATTTTGTACAAACATCACCATACACCATGTCCCATGTCACATAGGGTTGCTTGCACGAAAAAATTCGATTCCGACCGATTCCACTCAAAGCGTTTGCGTGGTCATTCAATCAGTGCCATACACGATGCAAATCGTATTCACAGGACCGAATTTCATCGCATATGGGCAAATGTTGTGTAGTCTATGGCCCGCTAAATATTTGAATGCATTCAAATATAAAGCGGGACATAGGCAGGCTACACTACATGGTTCCTAAGTGGCTATCTCGCCCATTTGCCCTTTTTCTCTCTTTGCAAAAGGTTAGCGTCAGCATCTTCAAAACTGGGACATGGAATCTGGTAAAACTAGTAAAAACAAAGTTTTTCAACACAAAAACAGATGTTAACTGGAGAGATGCCAAAATAACGCAATAGCGTTTGCCATTCCCAAAACTATACTTATAGCACATTTAAATGTAAATTTTACTTACCTTAAATTTTCTTCCAAAATCCTTCGCAGCGATTTATTGTTTTGATACGCACGACGCAAACATGTTCCATTTCCAACTGACTTTCGTTGGGTTTTTTTTCTCCAAGCCACAACTCTTGACCGATGTTTTGTTCGATGTTTTTCTCCTCCACAAAAATGGGCGGAACAGGTACCTACAGTTGAAACTTTATTATTTGGTTTTGTCTCTGTACAGATTCCAAACGAGGAAGTGTTTGTAGTGTTCAGGTTGTTGACCTATTGCTATTAGGTCCGATCCCGTTCTGGAAACAGAGCTGGCATAATGAGAACCTCGCTGGCGAGTCTGACTAAAGATCTAAAGATTGAATAAACGGACCAGCCTTCTTAAGCTGGCTTCCAACGGAACTAGACGTGTGTCTATTTTATTTGCATCTCCTTGAAACTCCTCACTTAAGTTTACCTCTATTATTTTAAAATATTAAATTAGTGTTATACATCGGTTACTTCAGTGTTCTTAAAATGTGTGGTACCCTCCGATTCGTCCACAAGTAGCACTTTGCACACTGAGGAATCACTTGAGTTCCTCATAATTACATTTCACAAACGCGCATAACTATTCCGCGTGTTATTATGATTGCTTGTCCAGATTGAACCATGACTCTCTCTACTTGGGATGTCGTCATGTTCAGGTTGTTCTCACAGCTATGGTTTCTCTATATCTTGTAGTCTCGTATCACCACATCTCCCTTTCTTTAAAGAATGAAATATAAGTATCTCTCGCTATAGTCAAAACATTCGAACACAACCATCATGAAGCACAGCAAAACCTCTATGCGTCCTTAAATCGAAGAATCTCCCAAAATGCCATACGCATGATGGACAACCGCTTCATGGCCATGAGAGGAACTATCTAGTTTATGGATGCCGATCGCGATTGTTGCGACTCCCCTGACGAGTGTACCAACCTAGCAATACCGTCAAATACGCTCAAGCAATCGACGCCTATATGAGAACCATACATGAGTCAAACATCCCAACTATCAACGAACATTCGCTCAGTCTCACCGATACCGTTCTTTTTTTTGTTTTTTTGTTATGGAATGCTCTTTAACCAATTTCCACAAGTTGTATGAAAGATCGGTGTCATCATTAGCCGAATTAACTACAATGTAACTACGTAAGAAGAACAGAAACAACGTTCCTCATTTTCTTTTAGTTTTCAAAAAAAACTGCTCAGTCTTTCATTTTTTCCTCCTCGTCTCGTAATGCAGATCATATCTCGTTGGCCCGCAAAAATTGACACTATCACCAGCACCCCGTCCATTCCAGTATGATGGATATTATACGTTGAGAATGTTTCATAAAACCTTCTAGGTACTATGTTGGGATCAGCGCGCTAGCCTCTGTTTAGATCAGTGAAAGCAATCCTATTTTATTCCGTGTCAAGAAAGCAACTTGAAAGAAAAGCTACAAGGCAACGCTTACTACCCCTCCCACTTACTGCGGTACCCGCATACTAAAAAACTATAACTCAAATATTCTATACCATACATCGACGGCTCCAGAAAAAGTGATTGTCCCTGAAAACGCAGCTGTTCTATCAAACTTTACTTCGAAAACGCTAACAACGAAACATGAACGTTCATATGAAAGAGTGATAGTAGCTTGAACGGTGATAGAATGGTTTGACGGTTTCCTTCAAATTTTCATTAATCGTAAAAATGATCTCGAACCGTTACTCATACCGTTCAATCCTTCTGTCAAATTTACGTCGAAAATTGACGAAACGCCGGTCAGAGATGCCACATGGTTTGCACAAAAATCAGTACACAATAATGAAAATATCTTTTTAATTTCTTATATTCTGATACAACTCTAGAGTGTTTCTACGACAATGACTAAATTTGAAAGCAACATTTTAAATGATACTACATCATTATTGAAGTTATTTTGTGATTTTTTTTTTAAATTTAGGTACTGATTTTGGAATTGACAAGATTCAACAATGCAGACATCTTAAGAATTATCAGCTTATGAGCTTCTCTGGTCTAACAAGTTAGAAATAAACTGCTATTTTAGTGCTCATGGTTACTTGGGTATGATTGCACATTAATTTTTAATCAGTTGAAAAAAAAATTTCAACCTCATTAAAGAAGTTAAGACATTGAAAAATATAATATTTTTGATCTATAAATCTTTTCTCCTTCATCATAAGTTAATTTATTCAACAAAAAAAAAAAAGTCTATATTTTGAAAAATCTTCAAACTTAGCACCACTGACTGTTTGATGTCGTTCGTGTTGCTGCCCCGGAAAAAACAACAACAATTTTCTTTTGTCGCGTTTTAATTCGGCTTTTTTCACACCTCGCCTGCGTATTCCACAACAGAAATTGGATCGAAGGATCACGGAGGACGTCGTTTCGAATGTTTGAATGGAAGGCCAGCTACAACCTTCCAAAAACTTCTACATTTTCAACAGCTACCACCTGAATTACGGAGCCAGGAGGCTCATAAAATCAGCTAAACATCCGGCTAAGGCAGTGACGATGCTCGTGGAAATTTTAACACCAAGACTGCCGTGGGAGAATCGGATTGCTGTTTTCAATAGGTAGGTGTAATTTATAATTCTGCAAAATTCCAATCAAACATGGTAGCAAAACAGAATTTTACAATTTCAATAGAAATATGAGAAATTGAGAACTTTTTTTTGCTTCTTTCAGGTTATGGATGCCAGCTACTATCGCATCTACCGACGTAGCCCGAGCCGTAAGGGTTCTAAACACTGGATGGCATTCAAATATGAGAAACAAAGCTTCTATTTTATGTATAAAAAGGAACGAAATAAAATGAGGATTTTGTAAATAAAACCTATATACCCAGGAACAATTGGTTCTTTCCATCCGAAAATTCTAGCTATTCACGCACGGTTGCAATTAACGTACGCATAGCGTTGTTGAACGTTATGACGAGTCGTTTCATGACTTCAACCGTAAATGTCTCGTTATAAACGTACTTCAAGAATTACTTCAACAATAACAGTTTGAAGAGCAAAATATGTTTACATGAGCGATTTTTGGACGTTATCTAAACTGTTTGTTTAACAGTTCCTCCATATAAATGTTTTAACGGTTTTAAACAGTTACATAACCTAACAACATATTTAAAATACAATCATTTTGAAATTCACGATTCCAGCAATGTATTTTACAGTTTCCATAATCGTTTGCTAAAAGTTTTTTTACGCTTCCTCAAATCATCATTTGACTATTAAAGAAATCGTTTGGTTACAATCTTTATTTATGCGGGTAATCCCACAATTTTACGCAACTATCTTTTTTTTCAGGGTGGTAACTCTCTCGAGTTATTCATCCTCATTTTCGCGACTATCGTACGCTCCCGACACGACACGAATACCCGTTGCTAGTGCTCCAGCACACCAATTGGGCACATTGAAGGTGCTTTTGATGATGGTAACCTGATTAGATTTAGGGTCGTATGATTAACCCATTCAGAGGAGAATAGCTCAAATCGAAAAACGACTTGAGTCCAGCAGTTTCTGATTTGACCGCGTTGAGTACCAGAAACGATTTTTTTATGGTGTCTTTATCCATCCACTGCACCCCGGAAACGCATTCCCGATGGCCAAAGGCCAGAGTCAAAATTGGTGTCCGAACACTACCCTGATCAAGTTTCTGCCGTTTGGTGTTTGGTGGTCGATGGTTGTTTTGGTTGCTGATCGCCATGCTGCGGATATCAGTGGATAAAACCATCAGTATAGTATTCCAGCTACCGGTGGCGATTCTGATCTTAATTTTGTTTGCCGCTATACAATCCACACTCCGCTCGTGTCCCTTTCTCAACGAAAAGCATTTGACCGAATTACTGGCTACATTTCCTTCCCAAAGTATCATGATCTTGGGAAGCGCTTGCGAAAACTCCCTTCTCTTCGTCCAACGAAATCTATGTAACTCTTGACTGGTTCTACGACCGGGAATTGTAAGTTTATGCTTTCCTTTCGTGTTCCCTGTGTGTATGGGGTTAAACTGACAGTTGGTGAATCGGCACGAGCGTACACGCTAGACAGTCACCCTGTCGGCAAGCAAACGGGCGAGTCAAGCAGCTTGTGGTTCCCCCGATGGTTCATAGTCCGGTGACTTACCGTTGTCATTTCCGAACCTCGGATCTCCGGAAAGGTCTGCATAGTCCCCATAATCAACGTGTTGTCATAACCCCCGGTGAGAATTCTCTCTAGCATCCACAGCCGAAACCCAATCGTCATGCAGCAGACAATCTTGTGGTTCCGGAGCTGGATATCGTTCGTAATATTCCAATGCAACAGTATCTTCAGAGAAAATCTGTAAGGCAATAAAGCATTTCCGACGCTGGAACGAGTGTCCCTTGTGAAATGAAAAGTTTACGCTTGCCAACCAAGGTGCCTCCTTATACGCAAAAAAACCCAATTGCCAGGCAGCAAACACTAAACCATTATATCCTTGAAAGAGATCTCTTCAAAGGAACATGAAGTTTCACTGAGATGTTCTATATGTGAGTGTAAGTTTTTTTTTTAAAGCCCCGTTAAGCTCGTCCTTAATACCACCACCAACAAACAATCCTCGGACAGGACATACGCCTCTTGGCCGCACTATATTACTCACTCAATCTGCGTTTCACACTCCCTAAAAAATTTCGCTTCACCACGACAATGGCTCCTCAGAACTCAAAACCCTGCGAACTATCGATCATCAATTTCGGTAATATTCTGTTTGAGAAATTTTAAGTTAGAGAATATGCATTTTTTTCATCTCCTATGTTATTCCTTTTATCTTCAATAAGAATACCTGCAATCTGTTACACGATCAAAACAGCTCAAATATGTTTTTCAATTTGAAATCTAAACTCACCGGAGATAGAACCTTTCACCAGACCGGAGATCGAACTTTTCACTCAGACTTACATTTCTTAATCCGGTTTTCAGGACAACTTATGCATTATCTAACATCCGCTGGTTATGTTAACAAATAACTTCCAAATCTCCCTTGGAACGCTGAACTAATGGTTGGTAAATGAAATATATTTTATTTTTATGACATCAACGTCCAATATCCATACGATCGAAGGTTTGCAAAGTGAAATTGGGTGTTCAAATAAGATTTTGCATAGGGCTAACTATAAAGCCTCGTCCTTAATTTCCACAATCCAGGTTACTCCAAAAACTGACTTCTGTAACCAAACTCGCTACAATAAGCAAGCTCATTATGAGATAGAGTTCGCCATCTAAAGTGTTTTCAGTACATTTCTGAAAATCTCTCCAAAATTTCTTTTACGAACGTTCAATTTTAAATTCGATCTGTGTTACAATTTTTTCTTGAGCTCATCAAAAGAAAGTTGACATTTTTAATGATCAACGAATATCAGACGCAACAGAATCGTTTGCAATTCAATGCGTTTTCCAATCTGAAACTCTGAGATTTACCATCTATCACGCACCGTCCTAGTTTTTTTTTCTCGTCTGCCTTTTCTGCGTACCCGTACCCAACGTATTGGCGAAAATTCATAACACCACCACGTGTTAGAATGTTTCCACGATTTCAGTTGTCTATCGCCCTGCTCGGTATAAGATACCGGCCAAATGGTCTGCCGGACTATAATCGGGCCCAGACCTTACAGGATCATTCCTGTCACCCTGCACAGTACCCACGGTACTGGCCAATAGATCTGCCGGACTCACGTCGGGCCCAGACCTCTCACAGGATAATTCCTGTCACCCTGCACAATACCCACGGTACTGGCCAACAGATCTGCCGGACTAACGTCGGGCCCAGATCTCTCACAGGATAATTCCTGCCACCCTGCACGGTACCCACGGTACCGGCCAATTTATGTGCGATAAACACATCGATAGACAACATGAACCTGATGCCCTGCACAGTACCCACGGTACTGGCCACTGTTCCGCATGAACATAACACTCACGATCATCAGATTTAATCCACAGGGTACGCAGAAACCAGACCTTCCTGCACGAAACCACATAGCGTGCCAAACATAGAAACCACTTGTTAAGTTTTCTCAACTATTTCGAAATACCATTTCACATTAAAATAATCAGCGCGTCGTCATTCTAGGAAAACAACCGCACAACAAGATGGACCATCTTGGTCTCAGCCGTCTTCGGATAACACACGCTCTTTTTTTTTAACTCAAAATTAAGTAGTTTTGGTTCAAAACAGCACTTCGGTGGCTTCCCTCAACTTTGAGTTTGACTGGGCAATAGCAAAATTAAGTTCTGATAGGCATACTCAATACTAAGTTCGGCAGCCGAACTCGAATTTATCCTTTTTTTCGAGGGTAGCTTATTTTCAGGGAATTGAATGATGATTAAAATTGGTTATACCCGGATGTTGCTGTGCATTGCAATTACAGAGCGGTGGAAAGTCCCGGTCAAAGAAAACTTCCGGATGTTACTTCCCACGGGAAGTAAACAACATCCGGTAGTTTCCGGACATTCCAAGCCGCTCACCATATGATGACAATGACGGACAGAATTTTACGCTGACACGGTGAACATGCATTTCATTATGAAGTTCCTTCATAGTCTTCCGGTAATTGTTCCGGAACGACATAATTTTGCGACGTGTTCGTTGGTTGGTGTTCCGGTTCGGACTGAACTCGCTAAGTGTTTTCAGTCCAACAAAGAGAGTTCAATTTTTAGTTTATAAGGTCGAACTCAGCTTTGATCCCTCGCCGAAGGAAAAAAAAGGGATCAATTTTGAGTTCGCAGTTCGAACTCCGTTTTGATCCATAGCAAGGGGGAAAAAAGGGTACTTAACTTTAAGTTCATAGAATCGAACTATGTTTTGAACCTCGGTCATACTTAATTTTGAGTTAAAAAAAAAGAGCGTGCACAATCCGGAAAATATCCGCACACGAATCAATTGGATTTTATTAGTCTTACCTGGATCCCATCCTCGTCGCCAATTTGTGGTACCCTCCGATTCGTCCACAAGTAGCACTTTGCACACTGAGGAATCACTTGAGTTCCTCATAATTACATTTCACAAACGCGCATAACTATTCCGCGTGTTATTATGATTGCTTGTCCAGATCAGGGTTGTCAGATGGTTTTTAAAAAAATCTGTATCGGCCTCATGAAAAAATCTGTATTTATCTGTATTTGAACTTTAACGACCAAAATCTTATATTATTGTTTTCTATGTAAGCTTATCGCTTAATATGCTATTTGGAAATCAGTTTTGATGGTTTTAACGTATTCATTATTCACAAATTGACAATTTATTTCATTAATTGAACTTTACCTAGAGCAGGGGCGAAAAACCTATTGAACCAACGGGCCAGTTTTATTTCAAAATATTCTCGGAAGGCCGCGCTTCTACACTGATCGAAATCGGGCTATAAGCTTTATCGGGTTTTTTAGTGATTTTGCACTAAAAGAAAATCCAATACTTTTTACGTATGTTCACACAAAATGAAATGTATAGATTTTTGTTCCGATTACCTTTATTAGAAATTTCAATGAATGTAATAGTTTGTGAATTTGATTTCAATTACAGCTCAATGCAGTAAATTAAACCTTTTCGTTTTCTTTTTCATTCAAATAATAAATAGTGATTTCAGTTTCAATTGTTTTTATTTACAATTTATTTAGCTTTGATAGTCGTCTGACTATTTAACTTGAAAACAGTCGCCGTTCCTCGTTGATATGCTGGAATCTGCTACTAACCCAGTAAAATTGCCACTTGGTGCACACTATCATTAATCCGGCAGACAATACAACGCCAATATACGTGCCGCCGCGGATGGGTGCAGAGTGCAGATATGTTACCTTAAACAAAAATGAGAAAAATATTTCGACTTTACAAAAATGTATGGTTTGAGATTTTTGAAGATGAATATTGTTTATTCTTACCTGAAGCTCCACGAGAATCTTGCGAATACAATTTAAAGCTCTAACATTGTTGATGTGGTATTATCAATTGAATTTTTATGGTTTGGGTGAAACGAGTTTGAAGCTCTCTAGGAAAGTCGGATCTTCTCCATTCAATAGATAGATTTTTCCTGTGGAGAAAACAAAAAGAATTATTTGTAATTGTAATTGTTTCTTTATTCAGTGACGATAACCTTTTTGTAAAATTACATTGTATAATTATTTTGAAAATTAGAAAAAAATAACATTTTTTGCTTACGTTACGCGGTTTTAAATCCAATAATCATGGATTTTTGCAACATTTGAGTATCACCATATGTTTCTTGTTATAGGTGAGGTATTTTTGCCGATATTTAAAATGACAAATAACATCCATTCCAGTTGGCTTTTTGAGTTTGCCATTTTCGTGTAAGGATATTTTATCTGATTTGAAAAGGTCGAGCCATTCCTTCGTCCGAATTCTGCCGGTCGTTTTAATTACTGCAATTTATCACCCTCAGTGTTTATGTTCCAAAACAGTAGCCACCAGCAAAATATTGCACCTGAAATAACAAAATAGTTACAAAATATTTAAGCCTCTTTTTAGTATACCAATTTAAATATACCTCTAAGATATGATCCTTCCAAAACAATTTACAGACTGTTTGGTAAATCTGGTCTGAATACTGGCGAATACTACAGGAACTGGAACCGGTCAAGCGATTCTGAAAATTTCGTTTTAGTTTTTTTTTTCATTGGCACATCCGTGGAGAAACTATTTTTCCGGTTCATTCACTAAACGGAACCCCAGAAAAAACGTAAGCTGAGCGAGTAAAAAAACGTTTACCGACAACCAAATCAAAATTTCACAGCCCGACTCGAAAATTTCTTCAGAGAAAAACACACCTATAATATAAAAACTATACCAAATCATATTTAAGAAATTTATTAGATTTTCAGATATATTTCATTTGGTGTAGTATCGCAGAACAAACGTATAAAATTTATAGGAATTTGAAATAGTTGTTACTAGGTAAATAATAGCTAAGAAATCATTGTACAATCTATCGAATTTTATCATTCCGTTTATTGGATTTTCCAATACTTTGTATCAATCTTTTTTAGAATGAAAGCTACTAAATCAATTCAATAAATTTTATAGCCCGATTTGGTTCAGTGTAGGGATGAATCATCCCAGAGGATGAAAATCCCGTATAAAAAAAAAAAGGAAGGCCGCGCTAATATGAAATAAAACTCGTCAATCATTTATCGAACTCTATAGATAATAACAAAAAGATTTGCTAGATAATAAAAAGTTTAATCGTAATAATTACAAATTTTAAGCGATTTTTTTATTTCAAATAATTTATTTTAAGTCTTAGAAAAAATAGTTTTTCAATTAACTTTAACTTCTTCGCAAACATTCGTTCTTCCAAACATAGGCATCATTTGCTTCACATTTTTCCTTAAAAACGTACGATGCACAAACACGTTTAACGCCTTTCCATATAATAATCATTTTTATCTTAACTGGCGGTATCTACTCATTACTTTCTTTAAAAGTCTTCTGGAGCTATGTATCTATATCACAGCAATATCTAAAAAACTAGAGAGATATTTTTTTTTATTTTTGTGGTTCAAATTCACTGATCTAAATTTCGGTTTTCTGTACGTATTTCCAAAAAAAATCCACAGTTTAAATTGGCCCTACGAAGCCTGTCGTGACTTTCGTTTACCGCTGACATTTTGGTTTCACAAAATAACCACGAATTTTTAAAAATATCGATTCACAAAATAACCGCAAACTTTTTTTTTAAATCACCGCAAACTTCTTAAAGAACCTTTAAGATAAATTCTGTAAACTATAGTTCAAGCGAAAGGTTCTTTAAGAAGTTTGCGGTGATTTAAAAAAAAAGTTTGCGGTTATTTTGTGAATCGATATTTTTAAAAATTCGTGGTTATTTTGTGAAACCAAAATGTCAGCGGTAAACGAAAGTCACGACAAAGCCCTGATTTTTTTTCCTGCAATTCGCGAAAAACATTTTTAATATAACGTGTCAATCAAATTTGCTGAAATCCTGGGAATAACACAAATTTCACAGATTCCCAAGCAAATTTCAGGAGAGTCTACATTCTTTATTGTTTTTAAGCATTTTTAATAGATTTTATTAATTAAACTTTAGTGCCACTGGGAAAAGATTTCGAAGGCATAACAGATTTTAAACCTTTCTGTTGTCTTTCATTCAATCAATCTTGCTTAGATATTTTAGTTTCAGAAACACAACGCTTTAACAAATCTAATAATATCGAAATAATAAATCTGGCATCATTCAAAAAAGTTTTTGAGAATTTGATATTTAGGATTTTAACTTATTTCCCAACCTTGCCGAAGTCTACAAAACGTTTTGACTGGTGCCTCAAGGAACATGAAAGAATTATTTTGTTCATTAAATTTAGTTCAAAATTTCCATTTTTTGTTGAATTGGAACAAAAATGACAAAACGGAAACTTTCATCACTTTTTCTTCCAAAATCAAAATTACTCGCAGTCCTCGAGAAAGTCGATAACTAAATTGAAACAATTTTTTTTATATCTTTGTCATGTAGTTTTGCCAGCGCATAAATTTATTGAATGCATTTTTTAACCTATTTTCAGTATTTATATTTAAAATAAGAGCTTATATCACTCTTATATTGCTTGAAATTTTCTGCCATGTGTTATCGATGAAAATTGTAAATCTAATTTTTAAATCCTTAGCACATTTAGGACTAACTATGAAAAGTTTCGTCTAAGAAACATCACGCATGATTTTTTCCTGTATTTGTGAACTAAAACTGGTTTCAATAAGTGGGCTGGGTTAAAAAAAAATACTGCATATCGTATAAGAAATGAATTTGTTTTAAAATTCTAAAGTGTTCTCCTAGTTTATTCAGTTAAAGAGTTTTGAATTTAAAAAACTGAGGATGCAAACCTAATTGAATCTGAAATAAGAATTTTCTATATTATTCTCAATCTTTTTCTTTTTATGTGATAATCTTAAATACCACACTACTTTATAGATATCAAACTTAAAGAGAAGAGGTTTTATACTGATTTTATTATCAAAATTTGTTTACTCTGTTTGGCGGGGGCTATCATTCGCCGTTAAAACAATAAAGGTAGGCTGTTGAGAAAAAGAGACTATTAAAGCTCCTACTAACCTATAATAAATGATGGTTACAGTCTTCACAAAAGCTTACTTGTAGAAGTTAATGGTCTGGATAAATTATATGTGCTGTTGCAAGCATTTGCGGTATACTGCAGTTCGAAAGAAAAAGGTTTAAAAAGATTTAGCTCAGTTAGCCCGTGGAAACCATTTCATCAACAATTGGTTTAGATTTTCTAAAAAATCTGTATAAATCTGTATCAATGTTCAAAAATCTGTATAAAAATCTGTATCTGTATCTTATCTGTATTGACGTTGAAAAATCTGTATAATACAGAAAAATCTGTATATATGACACCGCTGGTCCAGATTGAACCATATCGCTTCTCGGCCTAAACACGCTCTTTTTTTTAAACTCAAAATTAAGTAGTTTTGGTTCAAAACAGCACTTCAGTGGCTTCCCTCAACTTTGAGTTTGTCTGGGCAATAGCAAAACTAAGTTCTAATAGGCATACTCAATACTAAGTTCGGCTGCCGAACTCGAATTAATCCTTTTTTTCGAGGGTAGCTTATTTTCAGGGAATTAAAGGATGATTAAAATTTGTTGTACCCGGATGTTGTTGTTCCGGTACAATGCATTGCAATTACAGAGCGGTAGAAAGTTTTGACACTTCCGGTCAAAGAAAACTTCCGGATGTTACTTCCTACGGGAAGTAAACAACATCTGGAAGTTTCCGGACATTCCAAGCCGCTAACCGTATGGTGACAATGACGGACAGAATTTTACGCTGACACGGTGAATATGCATTCCATTATGAAGTTCCTTCATAGTCTTCCGGTAATTGTTCCGGAACGACCAAATTTTGCGACGTGTTCGTTGATTGCTGTTCCGGTTCGAACTGAACTCGCTAAGTGTTTTCAGTCCAACAAAGAGAGTTCAATTTTTAGTTCATAAGGTCGAACTCAGCTTTGCTCCCTCGCCGAAGGAAAAAAAAGGATCAATTTTGAGTTCGCAGTTCGAACTCCATTTTGAACCATCGCAAGGAGGAAAAAGGGTACTTAACTTTAAGTTCATAGAATCGAACTATGTTTTGAACCTCGGTCGTACTTAATTTTGAGTTAAAATAAAAGAGCGTGAAGGCTAAGATCAAAGTGTAGCAGATTGAACCATGACTCTCTCTACTTGGGATGTCGTCATGTTCAGGTTGTTCTCACAGCTATGGTTTCTCTATATCTTGTAGTCTCGTATCACCACAAAATGGGTTCAAACAAATTTGATTTAATTAAATAAGATTAAATTTGCTCTCCAATGAATATACTTTTGATTGGTCCAAACAAAGTGAAAGCACTGAAAATCCGGGTACAACCTGACGGTGGACCACAAAAAGAGATTAAATTTCAATTTGTAAAATTGCGCAAAGTGGTGAACTTGGAAAAATTCCAGTAATTTCAATTTTTGTTGCATCAAATATCTAAAGACAGCAAAATGTAAGAATTTTAATAAAGTTTGTTGTCATATTTTTTCTAAAACTCTATCATCGCTCAAACAGTATTTACTAGGAATCGAATGAAAAGTAAGTTTTTAAGACCACTTTTTTTAACTTTTTGTGACCATTTCAATAAAAAATAATTGAAAAAATATTTCTCGTCTTCATGATGTAGGCATTAACTTCAGCTTTCATATGCATAAGGAAAATATTTTTTGGACGTGTAATATATGAATTACAGCAGTTTCGTGAGGCATGTTTTTTCGGATTTTTTTTCTTTCATGCTGAATAACGAGAAAACTAGTAACTTATTTATCTATTTCGTCAATCATTAGTAGACACATACATTGTTGGTTTTGCTTAAAACTATACAAAAATATAAAAATAATTATGTTTGTGAGTTCAATGACTTAAAATACTCTTTGAGTTTATGCCGAGATGTTGTAACGTCAATGGCTTCACAGTGTTGATTATAATAGTTCATCATGCTGTTGATTGGTCCAATTTTTGCGTAATCTGTGCGATGGTGATTGAGGGCAAATATAATTCGGTTTCTAAGTCGTCTTGTTGGTGCGTAAAAATTTAATTTGGAAAGTAGTTCTGCTGTATCAACTCTCTGCGAAACAATATCGTATAACTTAAGCTATATATAATGTTCTAAACATATTTTACTGACATTACAAGGTTTCTATTGATATAAGTTTTGTTTAAATCGGTTGAACACGCCAAAAGTTATAACGATTTGAGCATGTAGTATCAAATTGACACTCCTAGTGCTGATTAGGGTAATGACATCTAATGCGGATGAGGGTTAAGGGAACAGAATGGATTTCTTTTCCTTTTTGTAGACATTTTCTCTACATAGAATAAACCGAGTTTTAGATCTGCCATTTATTCGTGGTTTTGTTTAACGACTATGAATACATCCAATCAGCTTTCACTGAGCTAATCTAAGGGATATAAGTTACCAGAAAACTATGACTGAGAAGGAGACCATTTACGCATGTTGTATCTATAGTTTTCCGAAAACCTCAAAACGTTCCTAGTACGGTGGTGGTTGCTGAGCGCTCCGATGGATGGCCGCTATCTTCTTCAGCTTGACCAGATCGTTCAGCAGCATGTGGATGGTTTGCTTCGTCTTCGGGTAGTTTTTGGCAGTCGGGGACTCGAGCAGATCCGATTTGTCGTCGTAGGCCTCCAGCGCTGAAATCGAGACGGTAGATTAGGCTAAAACAAATTTTCTACAATAAAAATTTTCAAATTACCAATGATCTGGGCCTCCATGGCCTGTAGCCGAGCCATTGCTGCGTTTTGCTGCTTCTGAATATGCTCTAGCAGGATGGTTTGACATTCATCCGGATCGATTGGAGCTTCCGGGATCGGAATCTGGGGGATGGGTTTCTGCCCACCTGTCGGTGTAGATCCCGTAACTGATGCTGGAAAAAAAAAATCAAATGATTTGTTGATAAGAAACAATTAAGCAGTTTGGACAACTTACTGTTCAAAGGTACAATTCCGGAGAGATCTCCGTTGCCTCCGCGTGGAGGACTACTTTCCCATTTTTTAGACCACAAGTAAAGTTTGGGATGGTCCTTCTTGTCAGCAATGTTAATTTTAACCTTCAAACTGTGCATGAAACGTTTCAATTCCAGCAAATTTCCTCCAAGCATGTGACTTTGCTTCAATATGTCGAAACGTGTGACGTGTTTCGAGCTCGGTGCATGATAGTTAGCAACCGGAAGTTTTCCCTCGTACAGCCAATCTTGATCGTGAATGTAGCGTCGAGATTCTCGTACTCCTTGAGGATTCCTACAGATGTAACACACGTATTTATCCGGGACTTGCGTATCGCGCTCGAAACCATTACAAATACCGTGCTGCCAGCACAGACACAGCTCACACTGGACCATCAATCCATCTTCTTCTCCATATCCACACAGACAATTGATGATTTCCTCCTTCTTCATCGATACGATCTTGATAACTTCACCATTTTCACTTATAAATCTCGGACTGTTGATTGAATCATCTCCGTACTGGCCACAGATGCTGGCATTCGTGGTAGCCTGGCTGGCATCCGGATCCAGCCCATAGCCGTGCCTGAAGAAACTATCATTGCCTCCGGTGCCAAATGAATGCATCGTTTCATCGGCGTCCATGTAATCCATCGAGTCCCGGCTGAATTTGAACTTTCTCTTTTTTTTCTTGTGAGCAGCAGCTCCAGCTGCCAAGGGTTTGGAGATGAATCCTGCCTTGGTTTTCTTGGTGTTCCTAGTTTTCTTTTTACCGAACAGTTTAATTTTGGTGACATTTTTGACCGGGCCCTTTCCGACCACATGGGGAACCACATCGGAAGCTTTGCCGGACTCGAGGGCTTCCTCTAGCAGGGACGTTGATGGCTGCGATTCCTGTTTGGGACTTTTGATTTCCGAAATAATGTAGGTGTCTTCACCGGTACCTAGGATTTCGATTTTGTCCTTAGGGAAGGAACTGTCCAGCTGTGAATCAACGGGTTCTCTGAAACAAAAAAAATTGAAATTGTCGGTTTTAAAATGTTGGTTTAGCACTGACAGTCTCTAAAGCTATTGTGCCCGGTTAAAAATTGTTATAGAAATCGGAAGAGAACGACCGTGATAGTGATAGTGCCAAAATTTCAACTCACCTTTTAATTTCCACATCATCGGCTTCCTTCTTCAAGCCGTCTTCCTTCTTGACGGTAGGGTCCTCTTTCAGCGACGACCGGGACGACGATTGGCGTGCCACCTTCGGGGGCATATCGAGCAGTTCCACTGGTGTTCTCAGAGCAGCTAGATCCTGCATATCCGGAATCTTCCCCAAACCTTTAGCCAGCTCCTTATGGTAATGTTTGATGTGAATCTGCAAATGATTTTCTTTGCGGAACGTCTTGAGGCAGTCCGGTTCCGGACACTGGTACAGGTTGTCGATGATTTTAACTTTTACCGAGCCAATGTTGACTTCCATGTTGAGGAGCTCTGGAGGCGGAGGTGGAGCCGGTGGCAAAATGGCTTCTTTGTATTCCGCCGTGTAGTGACAGAAGCCCAATTCTTTGGAACGTTTTTTGTGCAGCGCAAAGTCGTAAACGTTGGCATCGTAGGGAATGCCCTTTTCGGCGAGATAAGTTTTAACCTCCTGTCTGTTGCGGAAAGGTTTTCCATCGGGGCTAACGAGAATAATGTCCAGCTTTCCAAAGGTTGTGATACGCTGATAGATGTGTTTGACCCAACCTTCGGGGAGCCGCCAATCGTCTACGACTATGCTGTTGATTTTCACACCAGCAACTTCGATACTTGTTTCATCCCCAATAGGGAAATCGTTCATCCAATGGCAGCACCATTCACCCGATTTTGGAACTGGCGGGAAATCACTGACCTTGGCCAGTTGCGGAATATGCAGCTCCGGAATGGGTGCAGGAGTAATCGGTTTTGCAACCGAAGCAACAGGAACTGGAGTCGTATCCAAGCCTTCTTCCTGTTTTATAGAAATATCCAACGAGGCATCCAACTCTGGTGGAGGAGCTTGTTGCTCCGTTTTCTTCAGTTTGCTGATGTGACTCGCTTTGCAAACTTTGACAAAGCCATCGTCAAAGAGAACCTCGTACATTTCGTTCTCCAAAACGGCTTGTATAGTGGCCGGGAACTTTCTTGAATCGCTCCACCGTGCGAAACATTTTTCCCCGATGACGAAAGAAAGTTTATCGTTGGGAATTTTGGCCTGAGCCGGATTCCTGAGGCGTACACTATCCATCGGGATCCATTCGTCGTTGAGCGAAGATTTGTTTTTACCATTCTTTTCAAACTGTATCAAAACCTCCCGTTCTTCGGTGTCGACTTCACCGATTTTAGCTGGATGCCATTTACCGGAGAAGTCTTGCGCTTCGATTTTCGTTCCAGGAACAAAATTGATGGGAGACTGGCTGACCGTCGGAGCTACGACGGTGGAGACTGACTTCTTCGGGGAGGCAACTTTTTTATCCTTTCCAGCAGCCGGTTCCAGACTGCGTCTAGTCTTCTTGGCCGATCCGGAAGCGGAGGCTCTTGAATTTGCTGGCCTTTTAGGTGTTGCTCGCTTTGGTGACTTTTGTTTCGGAGTTGGCATAGGAACCACCAATGCTTCCTCCTTTAGATCAACATCGTCGGCGGCAACTCCATGTTCGACTGATTTGTCATTTTCAGGCTTCTTATCTTCTTTATTCTCAACTGGTTTATCATCGTCAATTTTCTTGGATTCTTTATCGTCCACCTTATCAGGTTTATTTTCAGTTTCCAACGATGATGATGACGATGACGGCGTAGCTTTATCGTCCGACTTTTCAGGTTCACTTTCAACTTTCTTTTCCACCTTTATTTCGGATGGAGTAGGTTTTTTGGCTGCTGCCTTCTTCTTAACCTCTTTCTTCTTTCTTCCGGATCCGCTGGCAACGGTCCAGGAGAAAATTGTTGGAACAGCCCCGAATTTCAAAACATATTTGGTACCTTTGAAATCCTGGAATAAGAGTAAATTTAGTTAGAGCGCAATTAAATTAAGTCAAACTGCCCGAAGGGTACCTGAAAATCCGCCTTCCGGAAGTGGCGGCTGCACACATTGGATCCTTTATTTATGTAGTAATTATCCGGCAGCCGGCAGGCAATCATCCACTTTTTCATGTTCTCCTCATTAGCCGGGATCTTGTGGTAGGTGACGCCCCGGTCCTCCGGCCGAGCCGAACTGGACGGACAGTCCTTGATGATGCACTTTCGCACACCCATGATGACGACACAGCACACTGTCGATGTTTACCGGGAGCTACAATTAAAATTGATTTTCATCGCCATCATGGCGTATTTGACAAAGCTTTTACTACCTACCTATTGGATTAGCTGATCGTCAACGAATTTCACAATTTAGTACGAATTAACTCGAAAATTCACAAGAAATAACACAATTTTTGCGAAAATTACGGAATGCGCGTTGTTTTGATTCGGATCTGACAGCACAATTTTGACAGCTCACAGCATGTGCACGCTAAGATATTTTTAACCATGCATGGCTGATAAACAGCAGTTTTCATCAATCTTGAAAATTATTCAGTTTTCGTAAAGCGGGCATAGACTACACAACATTTGTACAAATGCGATGAAACTCGATGAAATTCTGTCGCTGTGAACACAATTTGCATCGTTATATGGAACTGGTCAAATGGTAATTTCTGTAATTTTTGTAATTTTTGTAATTCTTGTAGTTTTGATAGTTTTTGTAATTTTTGAATTTTTTGTAATTTTTGTAATTTTTGTCATTTTTGTCATTTTTGTTATTTTTGTAATTTTTGTAACATTTGAAATTTTTGTAACATTTGAAATTTTTGTAATTTTTGAATTTTTTGTAATTTTTGAATTTTTTGTAATTTTTGTAATTTTTGTAATTTTTGTAATTTTTGTAATTTTTGTAATTTTTGTAATTTTTGTAATTTTTGTAATTTTTGTAATTTTTGTAATTTTTGTAATTTTTGTAATTTTTGTAATTTTTGTTATTTTTGTAATTTTTGTAATTTTTGTAATTTTTGTAATTTTTGTAATTTTTGTAATTTTTGTAATTTTTGCAATTTTTGTAATTTTTGTCATTTTTGTAATTTTTGTAATTTTTGTAATTTTTGTAATTTTTGTAATTTTTGTAATTTTTGTAATTTTTGTAATTTTTGTAATTTTTGTAATTTTTGTAATTTTTGTAATTTTTGTAATTTTTGTAATTTTTGTAATTTTTGTAATTTTTGTAATTTTTGTAATTTTTGTAATTTTTGTAATTTTTGTAATTTTTGTAATTTTTGTAATTTTTGTAATTTTTGTAATTTTTGCAATTTTTGTAATTTTTGTAATTTTTGTAATTTTTGTAATTTTTGTAATTTTTGTAATTTTTGTAATTTTTGTAATTTTTGTAATTTTTGTAATTTTTGTAATTTTTGTAATTTTTGTAATTTTTGTAATTTTTGTAATTTTTGTAATTTTTGTAATTTTTGTAATTTTTGTAATTTTTGTAATTTTTGTAATTTTTGTAATTTTTGTAATTTTTGTAATTTTTGTAATTTTTGTCATTTTTGTAATATATGTAATTTTTGTAATTTTTGTAATTTTTGTAATTTTTGTCATTTTTGTAACTTTTGTAATTTTTGTAATTTTTGTAATTTTTGTAATTTTTGTAATTTTTGTAATTTTTGTAATTTTTGTAATTTTTGTAATTTTTGTAATTTTTGTAATTTTTGTAATTTTTGTAATTTTTGTAATTTTTGTAATTTTTGTAACTTTTGTAATTTTTGTAATTTTTGTAATTTTTGTAATTTTTGTCATTTTTGTAATTTTTGTAATTTTTGTAATTTTTGTAATTTTTGTAATTTTTGTAATTTTTGTAATTTTTGTAATTTTTGTAATTTTTGTAATTTTTGGAATTTTTGGAATTTTTGTAATTTTTGTAATTTTTGTAATTTTTGTAATTTTTGTAATTTTTGTAATTTTTGTAATTTTTGTAATTTTTGTAATTTTTGTAATTTTTGTAATTTTTGTAATTTTTGTAATTTTTGTAATTTTTGTAATTTTTGTAATTTTTGTAATTTTTGTAATTTTTGTAATTTTTGTAATTTTTGTAATTTTTGTAATTTTTGTAATTTTTGTAATTTTTGTAATTTTTGTAATTTTTGTAATTTTTGTAATTTTTGTAACTTTTGTAATTTTTGTAATTTTTGTAATTTTTGCAATTTTTGTAATTTTTGTAATTTTTGTAATTTTTGTAATTTTTGTAATTTTTGTAATTTTTGTAATTTTTGTAATTTTTGTAATTTTTGTAATTTTTGTAATTTTTGTAATTTTTGTAATTTTTGTAATTTTTGTAATTTTTGTAATTTTTGTAATTTTTGTAATTTTTGTAATTTTTGTAATTTTTGTAATTTTTGTAAATTTTGTCATTTTTGTCATTTTTGTCATTTTTGTCATTTTTGTCATTTTTGTCATTTTTGTCATTTTTGTCATTTTTGTCATTTTTGTCATTTTTGTCATTTTTGTCATTTTTGTCATTTTTGTCATTTTTGTCATTTTTGTCATTTTTGTCATTTTTGTCATTTTTGTCATTTTTGTCATTTTTGTCATTTTTGTCATTTTTGTCATTTTTGTCATTTTTGTCATTTTTGTCATTTTTGTAATTTTTGTCATTTTTGTCATTTTTGTCATTTTTGTCATTTTTGTCATTTTTGTCATTTTTGTCATTTTTGTCATTTTTGTCATTTTTGTCATTTTTGTCATTTTTGTCATTTTTGTCATTTTTGTCATTTTTGTCATTTTTGTCATTTTTGTCATTTTTGTCATTTTTGTCATTTTTGTCATTTTTGTCATTTTTGTCATTTTTGTCATTTTTGTCATTTTTGTCATTTTTGTCATTTTTGTCATTTTTGTCATTTTTGTCATTTTTGTCATTTTTGTCATTTTTGTCATTTTTGTCATTTTTGTCATTTTTGTCATTTTTGTCATTTTTGTCATTTTTGTCATTTTTGTCATTTTTGTCATTTTTGTCATTTTTGTCATTTTTGTCATTTTTGTCATTTTTGTCATTTTTGTCATTTTTGTCATTTTTGTCATTTTTGTCATTTTTGTCATTTTTGTCATTTTTGTCATTTTTGTCATTTTTGTCATTTTTGTCATTTTTGTCATTTTTGTCATTTTTGTCATTTTTGTCATTTTTGTCATTTTTGTCATTTTTGTCATTTTTGTCATTTTTGTCATTTTTGTCATTTTTGTCATTTTTGTCATTTTTGTCATTTTTGTCATTTTTGTCATTTTTGTCATTTTTGTCATTTTTGTCATTTTTGTCATTTTTGTCATTTTTGTCATTTTTGTCATTTTTGTCATTTTTGTCATTTTTGTCATTTTTGTCATTTTTGTCATTTTTGTCATTTTTGTCATTTTTGTCATTTTTGTCATTTTTGTCATTTTTGTCATTTTTGTCATTTTTGTCATTTTTGTCATTTTTGTCATTTTTGTCATTTTTGTCATTTTTGTCATTTTTGTCATTTTTGTCATTTTTGTCATTTTTGTAATTTTTGTAATTTTTGTCATTTTTGTAATTTTTGTAATTTTTGTAATTTTTGTCATTTTTGTAATTTTTGTAATTTTTGTAATTTTTTTCATTTTTGTCATTTTTGTCATTTTTGTCATTTTTGTCATTTTTGTCATTTTTGTAATTTTTGTCATTTTTGTCATTTTTGTCATTTTTGTCATTTTTGTCATTTTTGTCATTTTTGTCATTTTTGTCATTTTTGTCATTTTTGTCATTTTTGTCATTTTTGTCATTTTTGTCATTTTTGTCATTTTTGTCATTTTTGTCATTTTTGTCATTTTTGTCATTTTTGTCATTTTTGTCATTTTTGTCATTTTTGTCATTTTTGTCATTTTTGTCATTTTTGTCATTTTTGTCATTTTTGTCATTTTTGTCATTTTTGTCATTTTTGTCATTTTTGTCATTTTTGTCATTTTTGTCATTTTTGTCATTTTTGTCATTTTTGTCATTTTTGTCATTTTTGTCATTTTTGTCATTTTTGTCATTTTTGTCATTTTTGTCATTTTTGTCATTTTTGTCATTTTTGTCATTTTTGTCATTTTTGTCATTTTTGTCATTTTTGTCATTTTTGTCATTTTTGTCATTTTTGTCATTTTTGTCATTTTTGTCATTTTTGTCATTTTTGTCATTTTTGTCATTTTTGTCATTTTTGTCATTTTTGTCATTTTTGTCATTTTTGTCATTTTTGTCATTTTTGTCATTTTTGTCATTTTTGTCATTTTTGTCATTTTTGTCATTTTTGTCATTTTTGTCATTTTTGTCATTTTTGTCATTTTTGTCATTTTTGTCATTTTTGTCATTTTTGTCATTTTTGTCATTTTTGTCATTTTTGTCATTTTTGTCATTTTTGTCATTTTTGTCATTTTTGTCATTTTTGTCATTTTTGTCATTTTTGTCATTTTTGTCATTTTTGTCATTTTTGTCATTTTTGTCATTTTTGTCATTTTTGTCATTTTTGTCATTTTTGTCATTTTTGTCATTTTTGTCATTTTTGTCATTTTTGTCATTTTTGTCATTTTTGTCATTTTTGTCATTTTTGTCATTTTTGTCATTTTTGTCATTTTTGTCATTTTTGTCATTTTTGTCATTTTTGTCATTTTTGTCATTTTTGTCATTTTTGTCATTTTTGTCATTTTTGTCATTTTTGTCATTTTTGTCATTTTTGTCATTTTTGTCATTTTTGTCATTTTTGTCATTTTTGTCATTTTTGTCATTTTTGTCATTTTTGTCATTTTTGTCATTTTTGTCATTTTTGTCATTTTTGTCATTTTTGTCATTTTTGTCATTTTTGTCATTTTTGTCATTTTTGTCATTTTTGTCATTTTTGTCATTTTTGTCATTTTTGTCATTTTTGTCATTTTTGTCATTTTTGTCATTTTTGTCATTTTTGTCATTTTTGTCATTTTTGTCATTTTTGTCATTTTTGTCATTTTTGTCATTTTTGTCATTTTTGTCATTTTTGTCATTTTTGTCATTTTTGTCATTTTTGTCATTTTTGTCATTTTTGTCATTTTTGTCATTTTTGTCATTTTTGTCATTTTTGTCATTTTTGTCATTTTTGTCATTTTTGTCATTTTTGTCATTTTTGTCATTTTTGTCATTTTTGTCATTTTTGTCATTTTTGTCATTTTTGTCATTTTTGTCATTTTTGTCATTTTTGTCATTTTTGTCATTTTTGTCATTTTTGTCATTTTTGTCATTTTTGTCATTTTTGTCATTTTTGTCATTTTTGTCATTTTTGTCATTTTTGTCATTTTTGTCATTTTTGTCATTTTTGTCATTTTTGTCATTTTTGTCATTTTTGTCATTTTTGTCATTTTTGTCATTTTTGTCATTTTTGTCATTTTTGTCATTTTTGTCATTTTTGTCATTTTTGTCATTTTTGTCATTTTTGTCATTTTTGTCATTTTTGTCATTTTTGTCATTTTTGTCATTTTTGTCATTTTTGTCATTTTTGTCATTTTTGTCATTTTTGTCATTTTTGTCATTTTTGTCATTTTTGTCATTTTTGTCATTTTTGTCATTTTTGTCATTTTTGTCATTTTTGTCATTTTTGTCATTTTTGTCATTTTTGTCATTTTTGTCATTTTTGTCATTTTTGTCATTTTTGTCATTTTTGTCATTTTTGTCATTTTTGTCATTTTTGTCATTTTTGTCATTTTTGTCATTTTTGTAATTTTTGTAATTTTTGTAATTTTTGTAATTTTTGTAATTTTTGTAATTTTTGTCATTTTTGTCATTTTTGTCATTTTTGTAATTTTTGTAATTTTTGTAATTTTTGTAATTTTTGTAATTTTTGTCATTTATGTCATTTTTGTCATTTTTGTCATTTTTGTCATTTTTGTCATTTTTGTCATTTTTGTCATTTTTGTCATTTTTGTCATTTTTGTCATTTTTGTCATTTTTGTCATTTTTGTCATTTTTGTCATTTTTGTCATTTTTGTCATTTTTGTCATTTTTGTCATTTTTGTCATTTTTGTCATTTTTGTCATTTTTGTCATTTTTGTCATTTTTGTCATTTTTGTCATTTTTGTCATTTTTGTCATTTTTGTCATTTTTGTCATTTTTGTCATTTTTGTCATTTTTGTCATTTTTGTCATTTTTGTCATTTTTGTAATTTTTGTAATTTTTGTAATTTTTGTAATTTTTGTAATTTTTGTAATTTTTGTAATTTTTGTAATTTTTGTAATTTTTGTAATTTTTGTAATTTTTGTAATTTTTGTAATTTTTGTAATTTTTGTAATTTTTGTTATTTTTGTAATTTTTGTAATTTTTGTAATTTTTGTAATTTTTGTTATTTTTTGTTATTTTTGTAATTTTTGTAATTTTTGTAATTTTTTTTAAGTTTTGTAATTTTTGTAATTTTTGTAATTTTTGTAATTTTTGTAATTTTTGTAATTTTTGTAATTTTTGTAATTTTTGTAATTTTTGTAATTTTTGTAATTTTTGTCATTTTTGTCATTTTTGTCATTTTTGTCATTTTTGTCATTTTTGTCATTTTTGTCATTTTTGTCATTTTTGTCATTTTTGTCATTTTTGTAATTTTTTGTAATTTTTGTAATTTTTGTAATTTTTGTAATTTTTGTAATTTTTGTAATTTTTGTAATTTTTGTAATTTTTGTAATTTTTGTAATTTTTGTAATTTTTGTAATTTTTGTAATTTTTGTTATTTTTGTAATTTTTGTAACTTTTGTTATTTTTTGTTATTTTTGTAATTTTTGTAATTTTTGTAATTTTTTTTAATTTTTGTAATTTTTGTAATTTTTGTAATTTTTGTAATTTTTGTAATTTTTGTAATTTTTGTAATTTTTGTAATTTTTGTAATTTTTGTAATTTTTGTAATTTTTGTAAATTTTGTAAATTTTGTAATTTTTGTAATATTTGTAATTTTTGTAATGTTTGTAATTTTCGTAATTTTTGTAATTTTTGTAATTTTTGAAATTTTTGTAATTTTTGTAATTTTTGTAATTTTTGCAATTTTTGCAATTTTTGTAATTTTTGTAATTTTTGTAATTTTTGTCATTTTTGTAATTTTTGTAATTTTTGTCATTTTTGTCATTTTTGTCATTTTTGTCATTTTTGTCATTTTTGTTATTTTTGTCATTTTTGTCATTTTTGTCATTTTTGTCATTTTTGTCATTTTTGTCATTTTTGTCATTTTTGTCATTTTTGTCATTTTTGTCATTTTTGTCATTTTTGTCATTTTTGTCATTTTTGTCATTTTTGTCATTTTTGTCATTTTTGTCATTTTTGTCATTTTTGTCATTTTTGTCATTTTTGTCATTTTTGTCATTTTTGTCATTTTTGTCATTTTTGTCATTTTTGTCATTTTTGTCATTTTTGTCATTTTTGTCATTTTTGTCATTTTTGTCATTTTTGTCATTTTTGTCATTTTTGTCATTTTTGTCATTTTTGTCATTTTTGTCATTTTTGTCATTTTTGTCATTTTTGTCATTTTTGTCATTTTTGTCATTTTTGTCATTTTTGTCATTTTTGTCATTTTTGTCATTTTTGTCATTTTTGTCATTTTTGTCATTTTTGTCATTTTTGTCATTTTTGTCATTTTTGTCATTTTTGTCATTTTTGTCATTTTTGTCATTTTTGTCATTTTTGTCATTTTTGTCATTTTTGTCATTTTTGTCATTTTTGTCATTTTTGTCATTTTTGTCATTTTTGTCATTTTTGTCATTTTTGTCATTTTTGTAATTTTTGTAATTTTTGAAATTTTTGTCATTTTTGTCATTTTTGTCATTTTTGTCATTTTTGTCATTTTTGTCATTTTTGTCAGTTTTGTCATTTTTGTCATTTTTGTCATTTTTGTCATTTTTGTCATTTTTGTCATTTTTGTCATTTTTGTCATTTTTGTCATTTTTGTCATTTTTGTCATTTTTGTCATTTTTGTCATTTTTGTCATTTTTGTCATTTTTGTCATTTTTGTCATTTTTGTCATTTTTGTCATTTTTGTCGTTTTTGTCATTTTTGTCATTTTTGTCATTTTTGTCATTTTTGTCATTTTTGTCATTTTTGTCATTTTTGTCATTTTTGTCATTTTTGTCATTTTTGTCATTTTTGTCATTTTTGTCATTTTTGTCATTTTTGTCATTTTTGTCATTTTTGTCATTTTTGTCATTTTTGTCATTTTTGTCATTTTTGTCATTTTTGTCATTTTTGTCATTTTTGTAATTTTTGTAATTTTTGTATTTTTTGTAATTTTTGTATTTTTTGTAATTTTTGTAATTTTTGTAATTTTTGTAATTTTTGTCATTTTTGTCATTTTTGTAATTTTTGTAATTTTTGTAATTTTTGTCATTTTTGTAATTTTTGTCATTTTTGTAATTTTTGTCATTTTTGTAATTTTTGTCATTTTTGTCATTTTTGTCATTTTTGTCATTTTTGTCATTTTTGTCATTTTTGTCATTTTTGTCATTTTTGTCATTTTTGTCATTTTTGTCATTTTTGTCATTTTTGTCATTTTTGTCATTTTTGTAATTTTTGTCATTTTTGTAATTTTTGTCATTTTTGTCATTTTTGTCATTTTTGTCATTTTTGTCATTTTTGTCATTTTTGTCATTTTTGTCATTTTTGTCATTTTTGTCATTTTTGTCATTTTTGTCATTTTTGTCATTTTTGTCATTTTTGTCATTTTTGTCATTTTTGTCATTTTTGTCATTTTTGTCATTTTTGTCATTTTTGTCATTTTGGTCATTTTGGTCATTTTTGTCATTTTTGTCATTTTTGTCATTTTTGTCATTTTTGTCATTTTTGTCATTTTTGTCATTTTTGTCATTTTTGTCATTTTTGTCAGTTTTGTCAGTTTTGTCATTTTTGTCATTTTTGCCATTTTTGTCATTTTTGTCATTTTTGTCATTTTTGTCATTTTTGTCATTTTTGTCATTTTTGTCATTTTTGTCATTTTTGTCATTTTTGTCATTTCTGTCATTTCTGTCATTTCTGTCATTTTTGTCATTTTTGTCATTTTTGTCATATTTGTCATATTTGTCATTTTTGTCATTTTTGTCATTTTTGTCATTTTTGTCATTTTTGTCATTTTTGTCATTTTTGTCATTTTTGTCATTTTTGTCATTTTTGTCATTTTTGTCATTTTTGTCATTTTTGTCATTTTTGTCATTTTTGTCATTTTTGTCATTTTTGTCATTTTTGTCATTTTTGTCATTTTTGTCATTTTTGTCATTTTTGTCATTTTTGTCATTTTTGTCATTTTTGTCATTTTTGTCATTTTTGTCATTTTTGTCATTTTTGTCATTTTTGTCATTTTTGTCATTTTTGTCATTTTTGTCATTTTTGTCATTTTTGTCATTTTTGTCATTTTTGTCATTTTTGTCATTTTTGTCATTTTTGTCATTTTTGTCATTTTTGTCATTTTTGTCATTTTTGTCATTTTTGTCATTTTTGTCATTTTTGTCATTTTTGTCATTTTTGTCATTTTTGTCATTTTTGTCATTTTTGTCATTTTTGTCATTTTTGTCATTTTTGTCATTTTTGTCATTTTTGTCATTTTTGTCATTTTTGTCATTTTTGTCATTTTTGTCATTTTTGTCATTTTTGTCATTTTTGTCATTTTTGTCATTTTTGTCATTTTTGTCATTTTTGTCATTTTTGTCATTTTTGTCATTTTTGTCATTTTTGTCATTTTTGTCATTTTTGTCATTTTTGTCATTTTTGTCATTTTTGTCATTTTTGTCATTTTTGTCATTTTTGTCATTTTTGTCATTTTTGTCATTTTTGTCATTTTTGTCATTTTTGTCATTTTTGTCATTTTTGTCATTTTTGTCATTTTTGTCATTTTTGTCATTTTTGTCATTTTTGTCATTTTTGTCATTTTTGTCATTTTTGTCATTTTTGTCATTTTTGTCATTTTTGTCATTTTTGTCATTTTTGTCATTTTTGTCATTTTTGTCCTTTTTGTCATTTTTGTCATTTTTGTCATTTTTGTCATTTTTGTCATTTTTGTAATTTTTGTAATTTTTGTAATTTTTGTAATTTTTGTAATTTTTGTAATTTTTGTTATTTTTGTAATTTTTGTAATTTTTTGTAATTTTT